>NC_087213.1:44425604-44447755 GCF_015104395.2 Macrobrachium nipponense
GGGAAAGCAAAAGGCTTTTAAATGCTCGTATGGTTTCGAGTCTCTTTGAATTGGCATAGAGTTTTTGAGTTAACAAGAATTTAATTCTGGTAGAGAGTTTTTAAGTAATGACAGGCATTTATAAACTAAAATGAAGTACTAAGTACATGAAAAACAAATGGCACTACGTCCGAGTGTATATTCTGTTATTATATGATCAAAGATTGATAAATCTACGTAACATATCATCTGAACTATTAAATTAAATTCTGCCAGATAGATAACGTTTACAATGGAATATCCATTTTCCTAAACTTTCTAAAGTCTGGTTACAGACTACCAAATCTAAGTGGGGCTACTCAGCTGTCTACTTAGCGCTCCATATATTTGTAAATTAAAAGCACATTTTTTCCCTTTTGGAAATTTTTGTAGCAAGTGTTTCAAAGTGGCACAGATTCTGCAAAAGATCTTTTTTCTTCACGAGGAACTCTTCATGGAACGCCTATTTATTTCAAAGTGGTTAAACATGTGTCTGCTCTACGTCTTCGTGTTGAAGCCATTAGGCTACTAGTCACTTCCTTTCATGCTGACTCATTTCCAACCTGGCGAAAGAAAGGAATTCTTCATTAGCTTAGCATTCTCATTATCTGAACATTTTACAATACTTAACAGACCCTTAACTATTTTTTTAATACCAAACCCCGCAAAGGTTAATCATAATAGTCTACAAGATTTGATGTAGCACACAGTATATAACTAAACAGAGAAAATCTTGCAGATGACATCTTATCAAATCAAATGTTACTACAGAGCTTTGTTTATATATAAAGGTACCACAGTAACATTTCTGTATATGTTAAAGTTCTTGAATACATCCTTCATTATACTTACTAACTAATATTGTGTCCTCTGGACTAAAATGTTCAGCATTGTATCATTGACCAATCTAGGCTAGGTTAATCCACTTGACTTGCTCTAACAATACATTGACTTTTCTGTCCTGAGTAATCCACTTATTAACAGAGTAATAAAGTGATCAGGCTTTCTTACATTAATTAATCAACCGGTTTATCCATCATAATTGATTAACCCGTCCAAACGTAATCCAAGAACCAATTTTGACAAACTGAACGACATGCGATTCCTTATTTAATTAAACCAACTATTTTATCGTAAGGTTAATAATACGCTGTCTATGTTATGAAAAGTATTTTACAGAGAGGGAATCATCCCTGTGGAAGGCTGTACATAAAAGAAAAAGTATAACCAATACTGCCTAAATCATCGAATAATCTCATTAATTCTGATATATTTACAACATGTTCTAAGCAAAACCCAAAAATTCCTTTTGACCAAAGGATACGAAAAATCATGTGTTTATTGCAAAAATTAAAGAATTTTTTTTAAAAACTGGCATGCAGCTTTGATCCTTCAAGTAAATGGAGCTTGTATACTTTAAGCCCTGTCAAAAAAATAAAAATGCCATTAAAATTTAACCTTAAAATTTTATCCTTAGAGAAGCGTCAGGTGAAGATAAATATGATATTGATACAATAAAGTTTTATACATACTTACCTGGCAGATATATACTTAGCTATAGACTCCGTCGTCCCCGACAGAAATTCGAATTTCGCGGCACACGCTACAGGTAGGTCAGGTGATCTACCGCCACTGCTGCTGGGTGGCAGAACTAGGAACCATCCCATTTTCTAAAACAGATTTGCTCTTCCACCTGTCTCCTGAGGGGAGCTGGGTGGGCCATTTATAGTATATATTCTGCCAGGTAAGTATGTATAAAACTTTATTGTATCATGGCAACAATCATTTTTTCATACATTCAACTTCCCTGGCAGATATATACTTAGCTGATTGGCACCTTTGGCGGAGGGTAAGAGACAGCTAATTACTGGAATAGACAGGGAAACAACATACGTTGTAGGTAACAAAAATTATAAGAAACCATTGGTTCCTACCTGTGTCGGCGAAAGACTTCATGGCTACTGCCTAGGAGCTTACATCGCCTCAAGAGCCTCAGCGAGGTAGTGACCTCATGCTAAGAATTCTGATGGTCTGTCGATGGGGTCTTATCCACTTACTCGACAGAACCAAAGGATCTTTGTCAATGGGGTCCTATCCACTTACATGACAAAACACCTTGCCATATGGCATCATTAAGGAGCATAACACCGATCCCGATCACTGATCCTAATACCGGGGTTAGTACTACGATTGAAAGGAGTTATCCCCCCAACATCCTTTCAAACGACCATAAAAAACTCAAAACCAAACAATCTTTTAGTTAAAAACATTATTATTTAAGGATCAGTACCAGCTCCCTGTCCCAGCACAGTATCCGCTGATACATAAGGTCCAAGAGAAAACACTTTTCATAAGTCACTCTGACGTCCTTTTAAGTAATGGGAGGCAAATACCGAGTTGCATCTCCAATATGTTGCTGCTAATATGTCTTTCATTGACATATTTCTATTAAAGGCTAGGGAAGTTGCAATTGCACGGACTTCGTGTGCTCTAACCCTAAGCAGCTTAAATGTTTTCCTCTTGGCATTTCATGTGAGCCTCGTTATTCACATTTCTTACGAAGAATGCTAATGCGTTCTTCGACATTTGCCTCTTCGGTTCCTTATCGCGCACCATAGGCTCTGATTACAACCTTGAAGTTGACTCTTTTCTCTTTCAGATAAAACTTCAGTGCTCTGACCGGACAGAGAGACCGTTCTGTTTCTCTACCCACAAGGGGAGAGAGGCCCTTGATTTCAAAACTTCTGGGCCAAGGCTTAGAAGGATTCTCATTCTTGGCCAAAAAACCAAAAACAAAGGTTGGAAAGAGACAACAGCAGAATCTCCTCTAAAACTACCCGAGAGTCTAATGCATGTATCTCACTGACCCTCTGGCCGTCGCGAGGGTCAAGAGAAAAATGCACTTCCTCGAGAGGTCCCTAAAGGATGCCTTATCAGGTGGTTCGAAAGTATTCGAAGAGAGAAACTGGAAGACCACATCTAGGTTCCAACTTGAGTGATAAAGGATTTAGACTTTGTAGTACCAAAGGATCTTATCAATCATGGAGATCCTTATTGTCTTCTATGTTAAGGCCCCCTGTTTCTAAATACAGCCGAGAGCATACTTCTATAACCTTTTATGGTAGAAACAGCTAAACGTGATTCCTCTCTAAGGAAGATAAGGAAATCAGCAATTTCGGTCACAGAGGTATCGGAAGAGGACAGCTTCTTCGACCTACACCATCTACGGAAGACTTCCCACTTCGATTGATAGACCCGCAGAGTAGAGGACCTGCGGGCTCTGGCAATTGCGCTTGCAGCTTTTCGCGAAAAGCCTCTCGCTCATGACAAGTCTTTCGATAGTCGAAAGGCAGTCAGGGAGAGAGCGTGGATGTTTCCGTGATATCTCTCGAAGTGGGTTGTTTTGAGCAGATCTGTCCTCATGGGAAGAGATCTGGGGGAAGTCCACCGTCCATTCCAGTACCTCTGTGAACCAATTTCGAGCAACGGGCCATGGGGCGATTAGAGTCAGTTTCGTCGCCTCGAGGAACGGAACTTTCTTAAACACTTCCCCCAGAATCTTGAACGGGGGAAAAGCGTAGGCATCTATGCCCGACCAGTCCATGAGAAAAGCATCTATCGCTATTGCTCTTGGATCTTCTACAATGGAGCAAAAGTTTTCTATCCTTCTGGAGAGAAACGTGGCGAACAGATCTATCTGAGGCTTCCCCCAGAGAGACCAGAGCTTTCGGCAGACTTCGGAGTGTAGGGTCCACTCTGTTGGAAGGACCATGGTTCTTCCTGCTGAGTCTGTGCTCTGACATTTTTTGTCCCTTTGACAAACCTCGTCAGCAATACAGTGCCTCGTTTCCTCAAAATGCCCATATCAAGAGGTCTCTCGCTATCTTGTATAGTGTAAGCGAGTGAGTCCCCCCCTGTTTTCGGATGTAAGCCAGAGCCGTGGTATTGTCCGAATTTACCTGGACTACCACGCCTCTGACCTCCGACTCGAAGTATTTCAAGGCTAGATGAACTGCCATAAGTTCTTTTACAATTTATATGCCAGGACACCTGTTCTCCTGTCCAGGTTCCTGACACTTCCTTCTTTCCTAGAGTTGCTCCCCATCCCGTTTCCGAGGGCGTCGGAAAACAACACTAGGAGAGGGTTCCGAATCGCAAGGGATATGCCTTCGTTCTTCTGAAGCGTTAACCACCACCTCAGGTCTAATTTTATTCTTTCTTGAAGAATGGGAAACTGATCCGAAAGATCCTCTTTCTTTCTGTCCCACATTCTTTGCAGGTAAAATTGCAGAGGTCTCAGATTGAGCCTCCCTAGGGAAACGAACTGCTCCAGCGACGAAATGGTGCCCAGAAGACTTAACCATTCCCTCGCTGAGCTTCGTTCTTTCCCTAAGAAGTTTGATATTTTCTCCAAGCCTCGAGCAATTCTGTCTTGCGATGGAAATGCTCGAAAACCCCGAGAATCCATCTGAATCCCCAGATAGACAATGTCTTGGCTGGGGACCATCTGAGACTTCTCGAGGTTCACGAGCAGTCCGAGTGAGCGAACGAGATTCAACGTCGTTTCTAAGTCCTCCAAACATTGTTGTTTTGACTTGGCCCTTATTAGCCAGTCGTCCAGATAGAGGGATATGTTCACCCCCTCCAGGATGAAGCCACCGTTGCTACGTTCCTCATAAGGTTTGGTGAACACAATTGAGGAGCCGTAGACAGGCCGAAGCACATGGCCCTCCCGAATTGAAAGACCCTTCCCTGCATCATGAATCGTAGATATTTCCTCGATGACGGATGAAGAGGGACGTGAAAATATGCGTCTTGTAGATCCAAGGAGGCCATCCAATCTCCTGGACGCAGAGCCGCTAGCACCGATTTGGATGTTTCCATAGAGAACTTCTGTTTCTCTACGAATCGGTTCAGTGCGCTCACATCCAGGACAGGTCTCCACCCTCCGAGGCTTTCGGAACTAGGAACAGTCGATTGTAAAAGCCCTGAGATGTGTGGATCCGGTACTAATTCTATGGCCTCCTTGTCCAACATTTGTTCTACTAATTGCAGAAGGATCTTCCTCTTGACAGGGTCCGCGTACTTCGCCGAGTTTCAGTTTTCTCGGAATAGACGTCAAGGGAGGTCTGTCCCTGAAGGGGATGAGATATCCTCTCCTCACAATTGAGAGGGACCAGTTGTCCGCCCCTCTCGACGTCCATTCTTCTGCAAAATTCAGTAGTCTGGCGCCTACTGGTGTTTGGAGGACTTGAGGTTCATTTGCTTTTCTTGGTAGGTCTAAAGGCAGAAGCCCTACCTCTTCTTTCTGCTCCTCTCTTCTTAAAGGAGGATCTCGAAGATGAACTCCCTCGAAAGGGCGGCTTCGGGACCCGCCCTGTCTACCCCTTCGTGGCAGGAACAGCTGTCTTCGGCCTTTTGGTTGATTGAACCAGAAGGTCCTGTGTCGCCTTCTCGGTAAGTGAGTGAGAAATATCTTTCACTAACTGAGAATGGAAAAGCTGGTTAGACAGAGGAGCGTACAGAAGGGACGACCTCTGTGCCGGGGAGACAGCTTTCGTAAGAAAAGAACTGAATACAGTTCTCTTCTTAAGTATTCCCGCCCCGAAAAGGGAGGCCACTTCTCCCGATCCGTCTTGCACTGCTTTATCCATACAAGTCAAAATACTATTAGGTGGATATCGGGGCTCAGTTGTTCATTGTCTTGTGTCCTCTTGTAACCATCACCCAAGGGACCAGTCCAGAAAGTTGAAAACTTCCAAGACATGGAACAATCCCTTGAGGAGATGGTCCATTTCAGACATTCCCCAAGTTGTCTTGGCTGAAGAAAGAGAGCGTCTCCTGACGCCGTCCACCAGCGTGAGAAATCTGCCTCTGCAGTCGCTGGGAGGGCGAGTCCCATTGCTTCGCCTGTCTCATACCAGATACCCCTCCTCCCAGAAAGTCCGGAGGGAGGGCAGGTAAAGACAGTCTTTCCCGCCTCCTTCTTGGAGTTAAGCCAATTTCCAAAAGACTGCAAAGCCTTCTTTCATGGAAATTGTCGGCCGCATCTTCAGAAGGAGGACGACTTTGTTTGCGGTTTTCGCGCTCGTGAACAGCGACCGTGGAGAAGGAGCGGCAGGACTCAATGAATCTCCAAATTCTTGGAGTAAAAGCGCAGCCAACGCTTTGTAGTCTGATAGTCCCGCCGCTTTTTGATCTTCGGTGTCAGAGACATCTTCTAATGCAAGTTCCACCGGAGAATCATTATTAGCCGAGGGAGAACGTCTCTTCTCGCAAGGTGAAGGACTCTTCGCAGGATCAAACTGCTTCCCGACAAGGTCGACGGCCGCCTGTGCGACATCTTGTGTCCCTGTCGGGAGAATGCCGATCCTGAGAAAAAACCCCGATAATCATCTAAGCCCTCCTGACAAGAATGACGTCCGCTGTGCGACATTTTGCATTCTTCTCAGGAGACAGCTGTGCTTGCGGCAGATTTCACCAGAAACGGACATATCGTGAACAGGACGACGGCCGCCTGTGCGACGTCTTTCGTCTCTGTCCAGAGAAATCCGTTCCTGGTCCAAATCATAAAGAGACGCTTCCTGATTGATTTCTCCGTATTGTTCTTTTGAAGAAAATCTTTTTCAATGCGCTTGGACGTATCTGTCCGTCTCGGACTGTGTCGTCTGTCCGAGGCTGTCCACATATGGAACTTGGCGCTTGGCTGGTGTCATTCAGTACGACACTTCTGCTGTCCCGTCTTGTCCGCTTCTGGCTCCTGGCGCCCGGACGGAGTTGCCTGCGCACGACGTTTTTTCCTATCCAGGCTGTCCGCCTTGCCACGGCTGTCCGCGGTAGGCAGGCATCGCTTGAACATTGTTGTCCGCATAGGACATATCTGCCTGTCCGGGCTGTCCGCTTCTGGCGAATGGTGTCTGGTTAGCGCCGTCCGTGTAGGACACTTTTTCCCGTCCGAGTAGTCCAATTCTGGCGCCGAGCGCCTGGGTGGTTCTGTCCGACTCGGACACTCTTCGTCATTGTCCGTATGTTGCGTCTCAATTCTATGAGTTTTCATCCTTCTTTCTTTATTCCTCTCTGTACTCGTACGAGGAGTAGAGGAGATAAGTCTGGAGTCCGGAACGCCTTCGGACGAGATCTCTTAACCGGAAGAAAAATAGTCCTTTTTCCTCGGAGGTCTCTTTTCTCATACTCCTACTAAAGAGGAAATCTGCTCCTGCATTTTACGTAGGATGTCCGTCGCTGTTTCTTCCTTCTCTTTATCATGAATAGGAGAATGCGCTCTGGAAGGTGTAGGAGATCGAGAAATTGTCCTTTTGGCTCTTTTCCTCTCGTAGGGAGAATCGTCCGGAAAACGTTCCGGGCTCGAGTCCAACGCCGGAGCTTTCCAACTCCTCTTGATCGGACGCGACAATTCGTCGGAAGTCCATCCACTTCTTCGAGGAGACGAATCGGATGACGAAAAGCACTCTTTCAGGATGCCTTTCCAATGGCGATCCTTGGCAGTCTGGGACGCTACAGATTCTGCCGAGGGGACGCCTGACCGGTGGGGATTCTCCGTAACCTCCGTACGACTGTCGACATTCCTTCTCCTCTGGGCCTGGGAGCTTGGAAGAGGTCTAGGTCTGGGAGCGAGACAGAGCCGATCAGACGCACCCTCCACTACACTGGGGACACTTATGTCACTTTCCACATTCTTACCTTTTTAGAGCTTGCATTTCAAGCTCCATCCTTCTTAATGCGGTCTTCAGATTTGCAATCTCCGTAGCAGAACTTGCAACATCTGCTACGGGAGAGGTTGATACTGCATGTGAGGAAGCAATTACTTGGGGGTTAGTCATACTAACTGGCTCGTTAGAGCGTGATCTACTCATACTTCTAGAGACAGCCTTTCTAACCCTATCTCTCTCTAGTTTCCTTAAGAAGGAATCTAGTTTCTTCCATGTTATTTCTCGTGCATTCATATCCCCTACACTTCTTGCATACCTTGTGAGGATCTAACGACACTTTTGGTAGCCTCACCAAACAACCCTCATTCATACATCTTCTAACTTCGCAGCTAGATTCAGACATTTTTGAGCAAAATCCAAAGCCAAAATCCAAAAAACGTTCCACAAAAGCGTATGCCAAACCACAGATCCAAATACGTCACCAAAAAGACAGTCCAGAAGATCAACGGCGATGAAAAACGAAATCCAAGTCAGGAGGTAACAACAACGATGTTATGGCTACCCTCGACAGAGCAAATCTGTTTTAGAAAAATGGGATGGTTCCTATTCTGCCCACCCAGCAGCAGTGGCGGTAGATCACCTGACCTACCTGTAGCGCGTGTGCTGCGAAATTCGAATTTCTGTCGGGGACGACGGAGTCTATAGCTAAGTATATATCTGCCAGGGAAGTTGAATGTATAAAAACCAAATTTCCAGAGCATTTGAGCATCAGTTCCATTTAGATTACAGTTTTTATAAGTTTAGTCAATATAAAAAAAACTATACAATAATGTCTGAAGATACCAATGTCCGAAAATTTCTTATAATTAACTATTCACTATCACCCCCTCAACCATTCACTGACCAGATCCTACATTTACAACTTGATCCACTCAACTGAAACTAAATCCTACCTTCACATCTTGATCCACTGAAACTAAATTCTACCTTCACATCTTGATCCACTGAAACCAGATACTACTTTCACATCTTGATCAGAAACTAAATCTTCCCTCACATATTGATTCACTGGAAAATAAATCCTAAATTCAAATATTGATTCACCGAAAATAAATCCTTACCTTTCATATCTTCATCCACAAAACTAAATCCTACCTTCACATCTTGATCCATTGCAACCAGATCCTTCCTTCACATCTTCATCCACTAAAACTAAATCCTATCTACAAATTTTGATCTACTGAAACCAAATCCTACCATTACATCTTTAACCACTGAAACCAATCTACCATCACATCAATCACTCCCGAAACCAAATTCCTACCTTCCCCCCCCCCCCCCCCCCCCATCTTGATTTACTGAACCCAAATCCCACCTTCGTATCTGATCCACTGATACCAAATACTTGCTTCCAACATCTTGATCCATTGGCCAACCCAAATCCTACCTTCACAATTTGATCCATTGAAATCAAATACCTACTTCACGTCTCGGTCCACTGAAATCAAATCTCTACCTTCACATCTTGATCCACTGAAACCAAATCCTATCTTCATATCTTGATCCACTGAAACCAAATCCTATCTTCATATCTTGATCCACTGAAACCAAATCCTACCTTCACACCTCGATTTACTGAAACCAAATCCTACCTTCACATCTTGATTAACTGAAACCAAATCCTTTCTTCATATCTTGATCTACTGAAACCAAATCCCTACCTTCACATCTTGATCCACTGAAACCAAATCCCTACCTTCACATCTTGATCCACTGAAGCCAAATCCTACCTTCACCTCTTGATCCACTGAAACTAAATCCAACCTTGACATCTTGATCCACTGAAACCAAATCCCTACCTTCACATCTTAATTTACTGAAACCAAATCCTACCTTCACATCTTGATCCACTGAAACCTAATCCTACCTTCACATCTAGATCCACTGAAACCAAATCCCTACCTTCACATCTTGATTTACTGAAACCAAATCCTACCTTCACATCTTGAACCACTGAAACCAAATCCTACTTTCACATCTTGATCCACTGAAACCAAGGTCTACCTTCACATCTTGATCCACTGAAACCAAATCCCTACCTTCACATCTTGATTTACTGAAACCAAATCCGTAACTTCACATATTGATCCACTGAAACCAAATCCCACTTTCACATCTTGATCCACTGAAACCAAATCCCTACCTTCACATCTTCATCCACTGAGACCAAATCCCTAACTTCACATATTGATCCACTGAAACTAAATCCCACTTTCACATCTTGATCCACTGAAACCAAATCCCTACCTTCTCATCTTGATCCCACTGAAACTAAATCCTACCTTAATCCACTTTAGTGCCTTAATGTATTACAAATCAAATATCAATTTACTAATGGATATCATACTACCTTAAACTTTTAACACTGGAATAACTGACAAAACCATTTTACTCAACAGGCAACTTATGTTACTGTGCTCAGTTAGTTAAGCAGTTTTAATAATCAGCTGTATCCAGTAGATTTAAGTTGACACTGACTGCTAGCAATTAGTAATTTTAGTTTCATCAATTGACCAACCAAGTTTTAGAGAACTATAACCTACTCAGCCTTAATGTTTTTTACCTTCCCTGCTTAACTCTCTAATGCATTTGAGGTACACAGTCTGCTAAGGGATTCAGAACCGATGGAACACGGTATTTCGGCAACATCTTTCTATCAAAACATCTGGTATTATATTTTATAACCCTACCTAATTTCTGCAAGTATTATTTAGTTCCCAAGTTCAATAGTTCTAGTACTTATAAGGGTAGAAGTATAGTTTCCTATGACAAAGCCATCAAAATCGCAGGTAAGATTTTGGATCAATATTGCCGTTAATCTACGATGTTATGAGGCTTCACCCACAGCGAAGAGAAGTTTACATATGGAGAAAAATTCTCTTCACTGTGGCTCAGCCCACTTGCCGTTGACATTCACTGATCGATACCTGTCCTAGCTCTCAGCGATATCAATGATGGGGAGCAGGATTTGTCATTGTTCCCTTTGCAAAAATTAGGTAGGGTTATAAAATATACACATGCCAACTTTCACCTTTTTCCGATGCTTTGAAAAAAAAGGTGTTGCAGAAAAACCGTGTTTCATCGGCTCTGAATCCATTAGTATCTCTTTAAAGGCATTTCAGTACAAAGACCTTTTGTCAGAATCCTTAATAAGAATCCATAAAAGGATTGTCACAGTTCAAAGATCCCCAGGTATAGATTGCATTTATGTTAATCTAACAGAAAATTTGCTGTATAACGGTACAGTTCAGCCACTGTCAACGTCTAGTGCTTGGGACTTAAGAGATTAATTGACGATGACATTTCATGAACTTGTCAATAGTCTGGGAAGGGAAACTCTAACCATCGGTTATTAAAGTGAATCAATGTAGTCATTACCAAGCAAATGTGTAAATCAAGCTATTCGTTCATTGATGCACAGGAGTAGAATAGAGATAAAGTTTTTAACAGGTAATTCAATTAAGATTCTAATCTACTCAGTTATCAGGGAAGCCAGTGCAGCTGCATTCTCATGTAAAGGTTGAGATGCAGAATATACTGTCAAAAGATTTTGATGGGGTAAAATAGATGCCTTGCCACCTTTAGATTATTTTACGAATAAGAATTATGCACATTACAAATACTGGCCGAGTCTACAATAATCCATGTCCTACTAAATTTAAAGATTTAATACAAAACAGAATCCAACCTTGACCCACCGTCTAAGCAATCTCCTAGTCATCAACCAACCCGGCAATCTCATTATCCACTGACCAAGGCAATATTATTCACAGACCACAGAAAACATTCCCTCTCAAATCCACAAGTAACCTTAACCACATAATTCACTGAATAAATACACTAAAATTTTGTTACACTCCATTGTTTTCTGTGCCTATGATTTTCTTAGGTGCTTTAAGGCTCTTGTACAGCTCGCAAACTACTAGGATTTAAGCCTCCCTGGCCCTACATAGAATGAAAAGATCTGCTTTGCATTTCGGCGAGGACTGTTTGAAGAATGCTATGCACTGAATTGTGAACACCTCCAAAAGTAATAAAAGCACTAGAGTATGACTGTAGTTTAAAGTCCAGATTTTTTTTTTTTTTTTTTTTTTTGAGATGCCTATTTTAGTTTAAAAGTCTGAACTACATTTGAAGATGTTTGTAACGTAGGGGTAGTTCTTCCTCCTTTGGAATTATTTCCAACAATAAACAAACAAAATGCACCTAAACACTGAGGAAATACTACACGAAATCTTGTCTGCTCAACAGCAGTTTGTTTCCAGATCTTAAAAGAGATCCACGCAGAGTGCACTAAGTGGCCTGAGGATGGAGTACAAGTGCTGTTCCCATTCAAAATTAATATTCTTATTTTCTCATTAAGTTACAAATTTTACACATCTTCACACTGAGACTTAATGCAACCTGCATTACTGAAACCCATTCTTAAATAAAAAAAAACCGTATAAACAATTGCAAACCCATCTAATGACAGTTATAGTTAATTTTTTACTCTTACCTCTAACTCGTTTCAGTCACTTCGCGTCTAGCAAGTTGGAGATGATATTCAAACGACAGCAGAGTAGCAAATTCGTTCTCAATCTCCTTAAGTTGCAACTTCAAGTCCCTCCTGCAAAGAAAATAAAAAAAAAATTATTAACCCAAATATTCTAACAATAATTGTTAGAATATTGAAAGCCAGCAGTATTCACAAATTCAGCAAGAAAATCTGGATTTAATATCCAAGATTAAAAAAAAAGACAAAAAAAAGATTACGCCCTACCTTAATATCAATAGACCTACCGTATATCAGTCCACTGGCTTTCTTATCATCCCTTATTTCATCATCTTGTTCTGCACACATACTGTGCTCTCCCTCTCTCTAGATACTTAAAGAGACAGAACAGAATTTACTTGGAATACTAGCAACTTAGGCTTAATGCACCCTAGATAATACATTCATCTAATGCCATTTTTGGTTTCATGTTTCTTGTTTTAGATTGCAACGGCTGCTCTCTAAGGACAGCGAAATCTAAAACAACATTCATGTTTTTGGCACGATTACCTGTCACCAGCTAAAAGAACGCTTAGTAACTCCACCAATCGGGTGCGAAAGTATGAGTCCAGAGGAGCAAGGCAAAGTAGTGTGGTTAATTGTAATGTTTTGTTTTCATCAGCCAATTATTCGGCCGTAACTGGTTATAAAGAGCACATACTAGTACTAATTCATGTACATACAATCCGTAATTAATTTTAGATTTTAGCTGAGCCTCCAAAAATAAAACTTGCGATGAACAAAACCACAAGACCTTCAATCGCGTTAAATAAGATTAGTGTTCTTAAAATCCTGTGAAAAATTAACTGCATCTTTTAGAAAGTGTGCTGATCAGTAATGCAAATACAGTTCCTTCAATAAATATATTTCCTTCAATAAATATATTTAACGTTTCTTTCAGTCGGAAGAACTTATCCAACACACACACACACACACACACACACACAGAGAGAGAGATTGTTTTTGATTAAGCTGACCTTGTCTCAGCACGAGCTCTTGCTCACCGAGCAGCCCATAGAGAGAGAGAGAGAGAGAGAGAGAGAGAGAGAGAGAGAGAGAGAGAGAGAGAGAGAGAGAGAGAGTCGTAGTTGGTGCCAGCACAGAGCCGTATCCTCCATGTGTGTTGTCTGCTTAGATTGTGAGGACAAGAGAGTAAGACAGGTAGCTGGGTACTCATAATTTATTACTTGTTGTTGCTTTTGATTAAGCTGACTTTGTGTCAGCACGGGCTCTTGCTCACAGAGCAGCCCGTAATAATTTATTACAGGCATAAACAACCTATAAAGGAGGCTGCGGACATATGTAGTATCCTACCTGAACAGAGAGAAACTGAGTCTGGGCCAGAAGGATGTGTGTTTTCTCGGAGACATACATTTAAAGATAATAAGATATACAAATAATGAAATTACATGGGTTAGACATCAGCGAAAGGCCACGCTCTATAGAATGGTTAAAGGAACAACGTGACTTGATGATTAGATACAATAAAATATAGGGAAAAGCATTGTCCTTACAAGTACTGTCCCCCACCCCCCACCCCCCAACACAATTATCATGGAATAATGCTTGGATGAAAAATATCTTGGAGGCAGGAGGCGACCCCGTGTCCTCATGACACTTGTGGGGCGTCATCGAGTGTCGAGTCCTTCAGCGTTGCTGTCTGACAGGATGCCTCCCCTGGCAGTTGCCTGGGGGGTTCTGCTGTCGACTGAGGGCGAGACGCGACCAAGACTGCCGAGGGAGCTGCATTGTGTGTGGTGGGACAGGCCGTGGTGACCTCCAGGTGCGGTGGTGGCGTAGGTCGGGTTAAAGAAGTCCCCAGCACGGCAGCGGCGTCCTGCGGGCAGAGCGGAAGCACAGGTGAGGCAGCAGTGTCAGCAGACAGAGGAGGCCAAAGGTGCGGCAGCGGTGTCAGTGGGCCGAGGAGGACTACAGGCAACAGCGTCGGGAGGGTTAGCAGGTCCACAGATGTGGCAGCGACATCGGGCAGGCGTAGCGAGCCCCAGGAGCAATGGCAGCGCCAGGGGCGTTGAGGAGGCCCACAGGCAGCAACGTTGGGGGAAGGAGCCGAGCAGGCCCACACGTGCGGCAGCAATGTCAAGTGGGTAAAGCAGGACCCTGAGTGCAACAGAAAATTTGGGATGTTGCCTGAGGACTCGCAGGGGCAGCAATGGCGCCAGGGGAAGAACCGAGGAGGCCTAAGGGTTCGGCGGGTCGAGAAGATGTCTGGCGTCCCCCGGTTGAGGCAAAGGAGGCCGCGACGTTGGATGGATGTTCTGGACCGCCGCCTGGTTTTGTGTTGGTGCTCAGCACCCAGACACCCGTCCTCAAAAAACGCCAAAACACGCTGTGAAGCTGTGCCGTGATGAGTCCGTAAATGGCGTTGGTGTCATCCTCGAAATGGAGTTTTCAGAGACCGTATTGAGTCCGTTAAAGGTTCTCTGAAGGTGATCAGCCGTAATTAGTCTGTTAAAGGCTGGGCCTGAACTGGTGTGTCACCGACTCTGGGAGGGTATAAAGGAGGCTGCGGACAGATATGTAGTTCAGTTGCTGCTCGGCCTCCGTAGCAGTAACATCTCTCCTGAGACCTTCTCTGGCGAACGTGAGCGACAGCGCCATCCCAGTCGACGATAGCGGCGAGATTTTCGGCGGAGCTTTCGGCGATTGACGACGACACCGAGAATTATATTTCTGAGAGAGCTCTCTCACATTTTATAAGGAAATTTCATATGACATCTTTCTCTCTCAAATAATTTTCCATTACTAACAGTCTCTCCTGCCTAAAATTCGGTAGCCATTGGGGTCTGAAAACTCCGATTGAAGCAGGGTCTAAGGGACAAAAACTTTCTACTCTCGCAATCCTTATTTGCAAGTAGCACAGGGACGATAGGCTGGTGTCTCTCATAAACCAGGTTTAGGCCCTTCAGGCAAAAGTAAAAAATATAACAACACACACATACACATACATTCTCTCTCTCTCTCTCTCTCTCTCTCTCTCTCCCTCTCTCTCTCTCTCCCCTCACAGATAGATGAAGACGAATGCAGCCATGGACCAAGTAACCCAGCCCACACCCACCACTGCAGAAGCACCTGAGAACCGGAAACGAACAAAGTTCTTCTTCTTATCTTTTTCAGATGCCCCTGAAGCAGTTAGACCTCGGCTAGACTCTCCACTACTCGAAGAAGAAACCACCACAGCCACTCAAGAGGACAAGGAAAACCCCCCTGCCATGGACACAGATGATGGATTCCAACTCGTCACCAGGAACAAACGCAAACAACAAGGACCACCAGCAGCACCTTCACCCTCACATGGAAAATACCTGATAACTCCTCCAACAGGAACCAGTGCCTATGAATTCGTTAAGGACCTTGAAAAGAAAGGTAAGGGGGTAAGTTGTTCAAGTAAGACCACTACCAGGGGAGAACTGTTCGCAATACCTTCAGACCTGAATACAAATGAATATATGAAAAACAATCCTGCAGCTTTAAATTCCTCAATCCTGACGACAAACCCTGCAGATTTATATTATACCATTCCCTCTGCTATTTGACACCAGGTCATTCTGGAAAATCCCAGAGTGGTCAAAGCAGAGAGATGCCACACAAAAGACCCAACCCCCAGCCAACCCGCAAAGTCCTAGTAGAATGGAAAGGAACTCAGCCTAAGTCACTGAACCTTGGCATGTGGGGCTCCTTCCCCACCATGGACTTCACACCAGAACCTCAGAGATGTTTAATTGTCAGAGGTACGGACACCATAGCAGTGCCTGCACCGCCAAAGCCATTTGTGGTGTATGTAGTGGAAGACATCCACAAAACTCTGCACGGACAAGTTTAAATTTAAAAATGGACAAGAAACGAATGCCAGATGCCCCGCATGCCAGGGAAACCACCATGCGTGGTAACAGAAAATGCCCGATAAGGCTACAGAAAATTGACAACTCTTAAAGGAATCACACCTCGAGCCTCCCTGGACACACACACACACACAGACCAGACCACAACACACAACAGCAGCTCCCACTACCCAGGCCAGGGGATCAAGGTCCGTTGCTGCTTACCCAGCAGGGATCAACCGTCCTTTGCTGCTGCAGTAGGGCCTTGGGGGTCAAGCAAACAAGCCCCAAAAACACACAGACACACCCACCAGCATAAGACACAGTCCTATGCTGCTGCAGCTGGAGGGCTAGACCAACAGAACTCAAAATCAGCCTCAACCTCCCCAAAAAAAAAGGAACACAAAAACACTCCCCAAACCACACCCAGACCAACACACGCCAACGAAACAAATAACAAACACTAGAAGAAAAATCAGTTTCTCAGAATCGGCCAAGCCGACTAACACATACATCCTAACCTCTCCTGTTCCCAAAACCCGACATCCTCCTCACTCCAAATCCTAAAAACTAGTTCCCACTGTTCCTGGCTCCCAAAGCCATATAAACCAGTCTCCCTCCTCCTCCTACCCACAAAGCAACAGGTTTGAAGTTCGCCCAGAACTAAAACAAGACAAATACATCGCACAGACTCAAGACCTCACAAATCTACTGTGCAAATGCTATTCAAGTTTGCAGAACTAACAGGAATCAAACTTCTCAGAGGAAATAGCTAAAGAAGTCGTGACAAGTGCATAAGAACGTCCAGAGGACTCTTTGCATCACCATACCTACACTAATAAACAACAACAGTGCAAATGGCACTACAAATACACCCGGTGTCAGATTCATCCCAAGTAATAGTACCAGGTACATCTCCAGTGCCAGGGCCAACCTCAGAGTTGGTAGTCAAGGCACATCAAGTGCAAATGACGAGTTAGGAAACAACAACAAACACAAATGACTGCAGAGACACAGACACTAAAAATCCTCCAGTGGAACATACTAAGTGCAAACAATAAATACGCATTCCTGCAAGCACACACACAAACAAATAACTATGACATCATAATGTTACAAGAAACACTTGTCAGGGAAAACGCCAAATTCTCATTTAAGGGTACGAAGTGTACAAAAACACCATACACAGATCACTAAAAAGAAGGTAGGACAACATCCCTTGCGGAGATGATGTAGAATCACGCAGCGTAAAACTCACACTTGCAAACACAACACTGACAGTACACAACATATACAGGGCTCGGGACAACACATTTGAAGGGGAAGCACTCTTCAGTGCAGCGACACAGGAAAACACACTAATTGGGGGAGACTTTCAACGCATATCACCCAAGCCTGAACTCTACACAAACAAACACACAACTGGGAGACATCTACACAGTTATCACGTGAATTCCCAGAGGTGTGCCTATTAAACAGTGAGGACCCAACTCACCTAAAAGGAGGAAGACTAGATCTTACCTTCACAAACTCTGCCGTAAAGGAGCAAGCAACATGGAAGTGCACGAGACCCTCACAAGTGACCACATAGCCATTGAACATTGGCCTACGGCTCAAAAACGCTGCCCCAATACCACCGCCACCAGAGAGATGAACCCCCAAGTTTGCAAACTGGGCTACATTCGAAGCCATAATGACGAGATGGGCGAGGACTACCTTGAAAACCCTGCAAACGACATAGAACTCTTCTATGAAGAGTTCATCAGTAAACTCAGAGAGGCAGCAAACATGTCCATGCCAAAGATCAACGATCCAAGATCGATCACAAAGATGCATGGTACTACTGTGAAAGGGTCAAAGAACTCAATGCCAGAGTCACAGAGTCAGGAAACTCTTCAGACGGGAACCATCTGAAGAGATGCACAGACTTCTCAGAGGAGGTAATAGCCCACGCAACTGAAGAGACAAAAGAAATCAAACAACAGGCATGTATGATTGGTTGGGTGCAAACATCAGCAGACAAACTCCAGTAACCCAGATCTGGAGATTCCTTGCAAAAATTGCAGGGAAAGGAAGAACAGCACAAAGCATCCATCCCAACCCACAAGAAGAAGCTGACAATATAGCAAGAAAACTTCGCAGAAAGGACAAAATCCCACACTACCTTCCCCCAAACAACACGGGAAAAAATAAATGAAATCTCCCGGCAATGGTGGAGGGAAATCAATACTGGCCTGCAACACACCTTGATGAACACAGACACACCCTTTCACTATGGAGAACTAAACAGTGCACTCAGCAAGGGGAAAAGAGGACACAGCCCCTGGAGCAGATGCAATTACTTACAGCATGTTGAGACACATGGGAGACCCTGCCAAACAGGTATATCTACTCCTGGTAAACAGGACATATGCAGAGCACACCAGGCCAAAGAAATGGCAACAGCAAGACACACAACCAATACCTAAGCCAAAAGAGGAAGGCGCATATAGGCCAATATCCCTCATTAGCTGCACTGAAAAGGTTGCAGGAAGAATGGTTCTAAACAGACTACTATGGAAAGCAGGGCCCCTACACCATAGGCTCTATGCCTATAGGGAAGGAGTAGGACCCATGAGTGCCTAACAGATGTGCTAAGTGCCATAAATGGCAGAAAATCCATAGTGGTCTTCTTAGATCTAGAAAAAGCATATGAATTGGCCAATGCAGCAACCATCCTCTCCTCCCTAGTCCGAAAGAGGATCAAAGGTAACCTGCTTACATGGACAAAAGGATACAGCAAGACAGAGAAGCAAGAGTAGTGTTCCAAGGCAGAATGTCAGAATACTACTCTCTTGAGAACGGCACTCCCACCACATGCATTCTAAGCCCCCCCCCCCCTTCTTATTCAATGTCCTTATGGAAAATGTAGCCTGTCTCGAGCTACCACAAGGAGTAGAAGTCTTCATATATGCTGACGATGCAAAGACAGCTCCAAAAGACTTCAGAAATAGGTCAGCTCCAAAATCAACAGAAATAAGACAAAAGCCATGGCAATAAAACATGATCAAAATCCACCCAACCTTCTACTGAAAGGAGATGTCATAGACTGGGTGGATAGCTACACATATCTGGGAGTCTGCATTGCAGATTCACTATCTCCTGAGAAGGAAATACAGCTCCTCCAAGCCAAAACAAAAATAGGGCTTAATGCCCTAAAGAAAATCACATCATTGCAAGAAGGTGCGACATACCATCTGCTCAGGAGGTTCTACATACAAACCATCAGAGCACAAGTAGAATACACAGCACCAGTCCTGACAAATCTCAGAAAGGATCAACAGCAGAGGCTAGAAGTCATCCAAAATAAAGCAATGAGACTTATACTTGGAGCCCCAATGTGGACAAGAATTTGTCTCTTGAGGGCAGAGACACAACTGCAGTCTCTCAAGCACAGGATAGGCCAAAGAAATATTGCCATTCTGTGCAAAACCATCAGAAACAACAGAAATGGACCACACAAAAACAAAATTCAAGCGTGTATAAACCTACACGAAGAACTAGACCCGCCCAAAACCTATGCGGGCAGTATACTCCAGACACTGAGAGAACCCTGGGTATGCAGGACACAGTGAAACACATAACAAAGGATGTCCCACCTGAGGGATACAAAAACCACCTCCCTGGGTCGAAGACCCAATCCGGTATAACTTCACAATACTACCCGGCAAACAAAGCACTGTGCACAGCAGCACAAATGAAAACTGCAGCAGAAGCAGCAATCGGGACACAGCAGCTGAAAACATATTACACTGATGGCTCAGTTGACCCAGAAGCTCCAGCAACTGCAGCAGCATGGCTGCCCAAGACTTCAAAGGAAGCTGGAGGCTATCCAACAATGCCTCCTACTACAAGCGGAACTAATGGCAATCTTAAAAGCCTTAGAAAATTCCAATTTAAAAGAAGGACACACAACAGTGCATATTGACTCCAAAGGAGCAATACTTGCTATCAAAGCGACAAATCCAAAAGAAAATGTGACACTGATACAGCCATAAAAATCATTGGCCAATTCACATCAAGCTGCTGGCAGGAGGAGTCACACTAAACTGGATACCCAGCCATGTGGGAATCCAGGGAAATGATGAAGCTGACATCCTTGCCCAAAAGTGCCCTCAGCTGCAGTACAGTAAGCATAAAGTGCAACCATACATAACACACCTAAAGGAAATGGCAAAAAGCTATGCCAAACTCCAAGAAGAGAGTGAAGACGACATCACTATCTACAGGAGTCAAGGACGTCCAAGTGGTAGGGTGGATGTCACAATCTAACGCTGCATGACATCACAAAACAAACCACTAGAAAACTCAGTCATCACACACAGATTAAGGCTAGGATACCTCTGCACCTGGCAAATGATAGGAAATGAGGGCAGTTATGTCAGTACTGTGACCGAGAGGCAATCCAGCCCCTCAAACACTACCTCCTAGACTGCCAGAGACAGCAGTCTTTCAGATCGAAACTAACTGAAATAGAGCTGACACCGGCACAGATCACCAGACACATCTTAAATAACATAGGGACACATGGAATCTCCTAATGTCTCACCCACCTCCCAGGTAAAAAGATGAATCACACGGCATTTCTCCATAGACACATGGGGAATCTCCTAGTGTTCTTTTAAACAAAAACCAATGAAAGCCACACAAAGCACAAACCCTCTACTTCACTGTTTGCAATGGAAGTCATAAACATCTTTGAGGACATATGTATAAGTGTGAGATGCATGGAACATGTATATATACTATAATACTTGCTTAATGTTGGTTTGATATATATTGCAATATTTTCAGATGTACACACATGTATATATATTGTGCCTAAAATGTTTATATGTAACGCCTTTCTTTCCCTCAAACTAAAACTCGCTTCCTTCTTCCTACTCAGCACTCTCCAGCTAGGCTGAGTCTCACTGCTATAAACTTTCTCTCCTACTGATGGGTACCGTAAGGTTCAAAGGGGTTGTTCAATCCTGCCTGTCACCCTATCTTTCTAAAACTAACCGAACCACCAAAGCACTGTTTTTTGTATCTTTACAGATATTCCAGTTACGGGCTGCTCTAGGAGCAAGAGCCCGTGCCAGCACAAGGCTGGCTTAATCTTCAACAACAACAACGATATGTAGTATTCTACCTGAACAGAGAGAAACAGTCTGGGCCAGAAGGATTTGTGTTTTCAGGGAGACATACATTTAAGATACTAAGATATACAAATAATGAAATTACATAGAGTTATACATCGGCAGAAAGGCCGCAGAATGCTCCTATAGAATGTTTAAAAGAACAATGCGACCTGATGACTAGGTACAATGAAAAATAGGGAAAAGCGTTGTCCTTACAAATTCTCACCAAGCCGTTGTGAAGACACATTTTCGTTCTATGGACTAATTACCTTCAATATTATACAAAACCCTCTCGAAGTTAAAAGCAACACCAATTTTGTGAATAATTACTCATAGGTATGATAATAGTCAGGAGGCTTTCGACAGACAAACTGTTTTGCATAACGTATATGAGACGGACTTGGAAATGTACAGCTCCAGCTTTGTGAATATTGTCACTAACACATTATAACCTCGTGAGAGGTCGTGATGCCTAAGTCTATATAACAATTTACTGCTACTTTGGCTTGTTATCTACGCATTACCCTCTTCAAGGTGCCAGTGCTACACCAGGTGTTGTCAATGAGGAGGCCTACTGTGGCGGATCACAAACTAAAAAAACAAAACTCTCAAAACACATTACTTACCACATACTTGCACACTCAGGGCAAGGAGCTGCACTGTCCGCTAGATACGGCTGTCGTAACACAATACGCAGACAACCAAACAAGGACAACAACCACGACATTTCAATAACTATACAACAAAAGACCACTACACAAACAATCACTAAAAAAAAAAAAAAGTCAATACACCACCTACATCATCAAGGAACAACAACACTCAACAATTCATCAACCACAACAACTCACGCACAACCACCTTCACG
>NC_087213.1:44448255-44500755 GCF_015104395.2 Macrobrachium nipponense
CACCCTCACATGGAAAATACCTGATAAACTCCTCCAACAGGAACCAGTGCCTATGAATTCGTTAAGGACCTTGAAAAGAAAGGTAAGTTGTTCAAGGTAAGACCCACTACCAGGGGAGAACTGTTCGCAATACCTTCAGACCTGAATACAAATGAATATATGAAAAACAATCCTGCCAGCTTTAAATTCCTCATCCTGACGACAAACCCTGCAGATTTATATTATACCATTACCCTCTGCTATTTGACACCAGGGTCATTATGGAAAACAAAATCCCAGAGTGGTCAAAGCAGAGAGATGCCACACAAAAGGACCCAACCCCCAGAGCCAACCCGCAAAGTCCTAGTAGAATGGAAAGGAACTCAGCCTAAGTCACTGAACCTTGGCATGTGGGGCTCCTTCCCCACCATGGACTTCACACCAGAACCTCAGAGATGTTTTAATTGTCAGAGGTACGGACACCATAGCAGTGCCTGCACCGCCAAAAAAGCCATTTGTGGTGTATGTAGTGGAAGACATCCCACAAACTCTGCACGGACAAGTTTAAAAAATGGACAAGAAACGAATGCCAGATGCCCCGCATGCCAGGAAACCACCATGCGTGGAACAGAAAAATGCCCGATAAGGCTACAGAAAATTGACTACTTCTTAAAGGAATCACACCTCGGAGCCTCCCTGGACACACACACACACACAGACCAGACCACAACACACAACAGCAGCTCCCACTACCCAGCAGGGATCAAGGTCCTTTGCTGCTGCAGTTAGGGGGTCGCAACAAGCCCCCAAAAACACACAGACACACCCCCAGCATAAGACACAGTCCTATGCTGCTGCAGCTGGAGGGCCTAGACCCAACAGAACTCAAAATCAGCCTCAACCTCAAAAAAAGGAACACAAAACACTCCCCAAACCACACCCAGACCACACACACGCCAACGAAACAAATAACAAACACTAGAAGAAAAATCAGTTTCTCAGAATCGGGCCAAGCCGACTAACACATACATCCTAACCTCTCCGTTACCCAAAACCCGACATATCCTCCTCACTCCAAATCCTAAAACTAGTTCCACTGTTCCTGGCTCCCCAAAAGCCATATAACCCAGTCTCCCTCCTCCTCCTACCCCACAAAGCAACAGGTTTGAAGTTCGCCCAGAACTAAAACAAGACAAATACATCGCACAGACTCAAGACCTCACAAATCTACTGGTGCAAATGCTATTCAAGTTTGCAGAACTAACAGGATCAAACTTCTCAGAGGAAATAGCTAAAGAAGTCGTTGACAAGTGCATAAGAACGTCCAGAGGACTCTTTGCATCACCATACCTACACTAATAAACAACAACAGTGCAAATGGCACTACAAATACACCCGGTGTCAGATTCATCCCAAGTAATAGTACCAGGTACATCTCCAGTGCCAGGGCCAACCTCAGAGTTGGTAGTCAAGGCACATCAAGTGCAAATGACGAGTTAGGAAACAAACAACAACACAAATGACTGCAGAGACACAGACACTAAAAATCCTCCAGTGGAACATACTAAGTGCAAACAATAAATACGCATTCCTGCAAGCACACACACAAACAAATAACTATGACATCATAATGTTACAAGAAACACTTGTCAGGGAAAACGCCAAATTCTCATTTAAAGGGTACGAAGTGTACAAAACACCATACACAGACACTAAAAGAAGGTAGACAACATCCCTTGCGGAGATGATGTAGAATCACTCAGCGTAAAACTCACACTTGCAAACACAACACTGACAGTACACAACATATACAGGGCTCGGGACAACACATTTGAAGGGGAAGCACTCTTCAGTGCAGCGACACAGGAAAACACACTAATTGGGGAGACTTCAACGCATATCACCCAAGCCTGAACTCTACACAACAAACAAACACAACTGGGAGACATCTACACCAGTTATCACGTGAATTCCCAGAGGTGTGCCTATTAAACAGTGGAGACCCAACTCACCTAAAAGGAGGAAGACTAGATCTTACCTTCACAAACTCTGCCGTAAAGGAGCAAGCAACATGGAAGCTGCACGAGACCCTCACAAGTGACCACATAGCCATTGACATTGGCCTACGGCTCAAAAAGCTGCCCCCCATACCACCGCACCAGAGAGATGGAACCCCAAGTTTGAAACAAATCGGGCTACATTCGAAGCCATAATGACGAGATGGGCGAGGGACTACCATTGCGAAAACCCTGCAAACGACATAGAACTCTTCTATGAAGAGTTATCATCAGTAAACTCAGAGAGGGCAGCAAAGCATAGTCCATGCCAAAGATCAAACGATCCAAGATCGATCACAAAGATGCATTGGTACTACTGTGAAAGGGTCAAAGAACTCAATGCCAGAGTCAAACAGAGTCAGGAAACTCTTCAGACGGGGAACCATCTGAAGAGATGCAACAGACTTCTCAGAGAGGTAATAGCCCACGCAACTGAAGAGACAAAAGAAATCAAACAACAGGCATGGTATGATTGGTGTGCCAAACATCAGCAGACAAACTCAGTAACCCAGATCTGGAGATTCCTTGCAAAAATTGCAGGGAAAAACAAGAAGAACAGCACAAAAGCATCCCATCCCAACCCCAACAAGAAGAAGCTGACAATATAGCAAGAAACTTCGCAGAAAAGAAAGGACAAAATCCCACAACCTTCCCCAAACAAACACGGGAAAAAAAATAAATGAAATCTACCCCGGCAAGGTGGAGGGAAATCAATATACTGCCTGCAACACACCTGATGACACAGACACTCCCTTTCACTATGGAAGAACTAAACAGTGCACTCAGCAAGGGGAAAAGAGACACAGCCCCTGGAGCAGATGCAATTACTTACAGCATGTTGAGACACATGGGAGACCCTGCCAAACAGGTATATCTACTCCTGGTAAACAGGACATATGCAGAGCACACCAGGCCAAAGAAATGGCAACAGCAAGACACACAACCAATACCTAAGCCAAAAGAGGAAGGCGCATATAGGCCAATATCCCCTCATTAGCTGCACTGAAAAGGTTGCAGGAAGAATGGTTCTAAAACAGACTACTATGGAAAGCAGGGCCCCCTACACCATAGGCTCTATGCCTATAGGGAAGGAGTAGGACCCATGAGTGCCTAACAGATGTGCTAAGTGCCATAAATGGCAGAAATCCATAGTGGTCTTCTTAGATCTAGAAAAAGCATATGAATTGGCCAATGCAGCAACCATCCTCTCCTCCCTAGTCCGAAAGAGGATCAAAGGTAACCTGCTTACATGGACAAAAGGATACATGCAAGACAGAGAAGCAAGAGTAGTGTTCCAAGGCAGAATGTCAGAATACTACTCTCTTGAGAACGGCACTCCACAGGGGGGCATTCTAAGCCCCTTCTTATTCAATGTCCTTATGGAAAATGTAGCCTGTCTCGAGCTACCACAAGGAGTAGAAGTCTTCATATATGCTGACGATGCAAAGACAGCTCCAAAAGACTTCAGAAATAGGTCAGCTCCAAAATCAACAGAAATAAGACAAAAGCCATGGCAATAAAACATGATCAAAATCCACCCAACCTTCTACTGAAAGGAGATGTCATAGACTGGGTGGATAGCTACACATATCTGGGAGTCTGCATTGCAGATTCACTATCTCCTGAGAAGGAAATACAGCTCCTCCAAGCCAAAACAAAAATAGGGCTTAATGCCCTAAAGAAATCACATCATTGCCAAGAAGGTGCGACATACCATCTGCTCAGGAGGTTCTACATACAAACCATCAGAGCACAAGTAGAATACACAGCACCAGTCCTGACAAATCTCAGAAAGGATCAACAGCAGAGGCTAGAAGTCATCCAAAATAAAGCAATGAGACTTATACTTGGAGCCCCAATGTGGACAAGAATTTGTCTCTTGAGGGCAGAGACACAACTGCAGTCTCTCAAGCACAGGATAGGCCAAAGAAATATTGCCATTCTGTGCAAAACCATCAGAAACAACAGAAATGGACCACACAAAAACAAAATTCAAGCGTGTATAAACCTACACGAAGAACTAGACCCGCCCAAAACCTATGCGGGCAGTATACTCCAGACACTGAGAGAACTGGGTATGCAGGACACAGTGAAACACATAACAAAGGATGTCCCACCTGAGGGATACCAAAAACCACCTCCCTGGGTCGAAGACCCAATCCGGTATAACTTCACAATACTACCGGCAAACAAAGCACTGTGCACAGCAGCACAAATGAAAACTGCAGCAGAAGCAGCAATCGGGAACACAGCAGCTGAAAACATATTACACTGATGGCTCAGTTGACCCAGAAGCTCCAGCAACTGCAGCAGCAGTGGCTGCCCAAGACTTCAAAGGAAGCTGGAGGCTATCCAACAATGCCTCCATACTACAAGCGGAACTAATGGCAATCTTAAAAGCCTTAGAAAATTCCAATTTAAAAGAAGGACACACAACAGTGCATATTGACTCCAAAGGAGCAATACTTGCTATCAAAGCGACAAATCCAAAAGAAAATGTGACACTGATAACAGCCATAAAATCATTGGCCAATTCACATCAAGCTGCTGGCAGGAGAGTCACACTAAACTGGATACCCAGCCATGTGGGAATCCAGGGAAATGATGAAAGCTGACATCCTTGCCAAAAGTGCCTCAGCTGCAGTACAGTAAGCATAAAAGTGCAACCATACATAACACACCTAAAGGAAATGGCAAAAAGCTATGCCAAACTCCAAGAAGAGAGTGAAGTACGACATCACTATCTACAGGAGTCAAGGACGTCCAAGTGGTAGGTGGATGTCACAAATCTAACGCTGCATGACATCACAAAACAAACCACTAGAAAACTCAGTCATCACACACAGATTAAGGCTAGGATACCTCTGCACCTGGCAAATGATAGGAAATGAGGGCAGTTATGTCAGTACTGTGACCGAGAGGCAATCCAGCCCCTCAAACACTACCTCCTAGACTGCCCAGAGACACAGTCTTTCAGATCGAAACTAACTGAAATAGAGCTGACACCGGCACAGATCACCAGGACACATCTTAAATACATAGGGACCACATGGGAATCCTATGTCTCACCCACCTCCCAGGTAAAAAGATGAATCACACGGCATTTCTCCATAGACACATGGGAATCTCCTAGTGTCTTTTAAACAAAAAACCAATGAAAGCCACACAAAGCACAAACCCTCTACTTCACTGTTTGCAATGGAAGTCATAAACATCTTTGGGAGCATATGTATAAGTGTGAGTATGCATGAACATGTATATCATACATATACTTGCTTAATGTTGGTTTGATATATATTGCAATATTTTCAGATGCTACACACATGTATATATATTGTGCCTAAAATGTTTATATGTAACGCCTTTCTTTCCCTCAAACTAAAACTCGCTTCCTTCTTCCTACTCAGCACTCTCCAGCTAGGCTGAGTCTCACTGCTATAAAACTTTCTCTCCTACTGATGGGTACCGTAAGGTTCAAAGGGGTTGCAATCCTGCCTGTCACCCTATCTCCTTTCTAAAACTAACCGCCAAAGCACTGTTTTTTGTATCTTTACAGATATTCCAGTTACGGGCTGCTCTAGGAGCAAGAGCCCGTGCCAGCACAAGGCTGGCTTAATCTTCAACAACAACAACGATATGTAGTATTCTACCTGAACAGAGAGAAACAGTCTGGGCCAGAAGGATTTGTGTTTTCAGGGAGACATACATTTAAAGATACTAAGATATACAAATAATGAAATTACATAGAGTTATACATCGGCAGAAAGGCCGCAGAATGCTCTATAGAATGTTTAAAAGAACAATGCGACCTGATGACTAGGTACAATGAAAAATAGGGAAAAGCGTTGTCCTTACAAATTCTCACCAAGCCGTTGTGAAGACACATTTTCGTTCTATGGACTAATTACCTTCAATATTATACAAAACCCTCTCGAAGTTAAAAGCAACACCAATTTTGTGAATAATTACTCATAGGTATGATAATAGTCAGGAGGCTTTCGACAGACAAACTGTTTTGCATAACGTATATGAGACGGACTTGGAAATGTACAGCTCCAGCTTTGTGAATATTGTCACTAACCACATTATAACCTCGTGAGAGGTCGTGATGCCTAAGTCTATATAACAATTTACTGCTACTTTGGCTTGTTATCTACGCATTACCCTCTTCAAGGTGCCAGTGCTAAACACCAGGTGTTGTCAAATGAGGAGGCCTACTGTGGCGGGATCACAAACTAAAAAAACAAAACTCTCAAAACACATTTACTTACCACATACTTGACACACTCAGGGCAAGGAGCTGCACTGTCCGCTAGATACGGCTGTCGTAACACAATACGCAGACAACCAAACAAGGACAACAACCACACATTTCAATAACTATACAACAAAAGACCACTACACAAACAATCACTAAAAAAAAAAAAAGTCAATACACCACCTACATCATCAAGGAACAACAACACTCAACAATTCACAACCACAACAACTCACGCACAACCACCTTCACGTACAATATCAACAACAATTTTAAAAACTTCAAAAACACACAAAAGAACTGACCATCAATAATATTCAAGGCTGCTGCCCAAAAAAACTGACTCTCCACCACAGGCTCTGATCACAGACTAACTCAAAATACAGACCAGACTTACGACCGACCCAATAGACACAATAACACCTTACCGAATGAGCAATTCGCTTGTTACCTATCCAATCACACGAACACAAACAACCTAACGAGCCAACAACCAAAACAGCCAGCCACTCTCTCTCTCTCTCTCTCTCTCTCTTGCAAATGAACCTTGAGAACGTTGCTTATACGTGTATCCATTCTACTTTATGCATATATATCATACATCGTGGAGTTGAGACAACTATATTAATTAGTAGATACTCTATTTCCAACAGGTAGGGTAGAAAACCATTTGCAATAAGAAATTGGGGTGTAGACCCATGCCCTGTCATTGTCTTAAAATATAAAAAGTTGATGTGTAGGCCTATGCCCCGACATTGCTTCAAAATATAAGAATCTGACTGTAGGCCTTTCCCCTGTCATTGCCTCAAGATATAAGAAATTGACGAGTTGGCCTATGCCCTGTCATTGCCTCAAAACAAGAATTTGACATGTAGGCCTTTGCCCTGTCATTGCCTCAAAATATAGAATTTTTGTGTGTAGGCCTATACCCTGTCATTGCTTCAAAATTTAAGAATTTGATGTGTAGGCCTATGCCCTGTCATTGCCTCGAGATATAAGAAATTGACGAGTAGGCCTATGCCCTGTCATTGCCTCAAAATATAAGAATTTGACGCGTAGTCCTATGCCCTGCCATTGCCTGAAAATATACAAAATTGACGAGTAGGCTTATACACTGTCATTACCTCAAAATATGAGAAATTGTCGAGTAGGCCTATCCTGTCATTGCCTCAAAATATAAGAAATTGACGTGTAGGCCTAATCTCTTAATGATATTAACATTTGACATGCAGGATTATGATGAATTAATACCCTAACATCAGAACTGGCTGCATAAGTCTGTGCTTCATTTCAATTAATGTTGTCTATGTCGGATCGCTAATGTAGGTCAACACCAATTTAAAAAAAAAAAAAAAAAAAAAAAAAGGCAAAATGACGTGTGTATTTATGCTGCGCATCATTAAAAAAAAAGTTGCACCGATAAAATGATCCAAGGTCTTCATAGTGATGATATATAACATAATATATCTTTTATCAGAGATCTCAATTACATGCTTCACAACTCCAGGAACTCAAATCTGTGGTGTCATGATTCATGCGCGCAACTCAACATTACTAAAAGGAGTCAAATCCCTACTGGTAATCATTTGGAATGTTAACTAGTGTGACGTCATTTCCCCTTCGAGAACTAGCCAATTACTGACGTGCAGTGGGAGGGGCTTAGCTGCAAAGCATGGCAAACTCTGCTACAGTGTCTAATTTATAGTTTTCAAGGTCGCTGAGATGAATAGTGATACTTCCAATGTCCTTTAAGTAAACGATTAGCCCCAATAGAAAGGGGTGTGGAAAGGGGGTGGGAGGGTGGTGACATCTAAAATAACAGAAAACTATGGATGTTAGTGTCTGATCCATAGCTTTTGAGGTTGCTGGGATAAACAGTGAGACTCCCGATGTCCTTCAAGGCCAAGTTCAGCCTCAATAGGAATAGGGGTGAGAAGTGGTGAAATGTAAAATGTCAAAAATGCTGGACAATGTAACTGAAGCAACAATCTTGACAGGGAAGGGAGAGAGAGAGAGAGAGAGAGAGAGAGTAAGAGGGAGAGGAAGTGAGAGAGAGAGTAGAGGGGGTTTGGGAGGAGAAAGAGAGTTTATCAGTCGTCATTCACAGTTTTTCCATGCAGTGCCAGGTTGGTCAGCTATCATATATATATATATATATATATATATATAGATATATATCTATATATATATATATATATATATATATATATATATATATAATATATGAGTCATATCACATTACCATGATTCATATACATACATCGAGTTACAAATGTCCTTTAATATCTAATTCCCTCTACCTCGGAATTAACATATTTTCATATATGTTAACCGAAGGGGAATTTTTTAGTCAATAAGAAATTTGTCGGTTCACGGGCACAAACTATCGAACGCAACAAATTCAGGAAGCACATTGAAGCTTTAAACCACATCGCCACCGCAAGAGGGTAAAAGTTAATGATGCCTCTCAACTACAAATACCTGTCGCTCTCAGGTGTTCGTTGTTTTGGAGTCGGCATCAACCTACCTCGACCTCGGTAACGTTGTAGACTGTAGAGCTTTTGTCCGCACGTAGCTATTATACGAGTCATATCACATTACCGGGATTCATATGCATACATCGAGCTACAAATGTCCTTTAATATCTAATTCGCTCTACCTGAGAGCGACAGGTATTTGTAGTTGAGAGGCGGCATAAACTTATACCTTCTTACGGTGGCGGTGTGGTTTAAAGCTTCACTGTGCGCCTTGAATTTGTTGGGTTCGATGGTTCGCAGCCGTGAGCCGACAAATTTCTTATTGACTAAAAAATTCCCTTGGGTTAACGTACATGAAAATATATTAATTCCGAGGTAGAGCGAATTAGATATTAAAGGACATTTGTAGCTCGATGTGTATATATTATATATGTATATATATATATATACATATTAGATAGATATAATAAAAATATATATATATATATATATATTATATATATAGACAACACACACAGATATCTAGTATACACACACACACAATAATAGAACATATAGATATATCTCTATATATATATATATATAATAATATATACGCACACACACACAATATATAAACAATCACTATATGTATATGTATATATATATTAATAAATTAAAAATATATTATATATATATATATAATTAATAGATTATATATTTTTTTTTTTAATATATGTATGGTTAGAATATCATATAGATATACATATATATATATATATATATATATATATATATATTATAATTATTATATATATATATATAATATAATATAGATATAGAACGCACACTCACACACATATATACTAATCTTATTATATGTATATATATATTAATATATTATATAATATATATATATATATATATATATATATATATATATATATATAATAATTTAATATATATATATGTATGTATGTTATCCTATATAATTATATATATGTTACCTAATATAATTATGATATTATATAGTATATATATTATATATATTATATATATTTCCGTCTTTCTAATCCCACTTTTAATGGAAATTTGCCCTCTCTCTCGCTTTCGTGTTGACTAGCATTTTCTCTCTGCAGTTATTCTCAAAATACTTAGGTCTAGGCCTAATTCCAATGTTCTCAATATAAACCAGTGAAAGTGGTTTATTTGCATTAGGGACCGAATAAAGATATAACATTCCGAATGTACTCTGTAATTGCTAGAATTATCCCTATAAACCTATGGCTCATTCATGTTACGGCCCGTTGCCCTTCTCTCTCTCTCTCTCTCTCTCTCTCTCTCTCTCTCTCTCTCTCTCTCAAATAACTGCTCCCTTTCTTTGCCCAACATATAATTGGCCCATTTCATGCACACGAAAACAGTTTCAATAAAATTTACGCGTTTCTTTTGTGAGTATATACCCCTTGTAGTTATTCTTAACTACATACGTATAGGTCTAGGTTTTATCACTCTTAACCAGTCAAATTTGGTTTACTTGCATTAAGAATAGAACGAAAGATATATTTATACACTTTAATTGGCAGAAGTATTCGTATAAGCCTATAGTTATTACATTTATCCACAATTTTAAATGTAATAGTAGATGCAACAAAACTAGAGTCGAAGTGTTAAATACCTGGATCAACAGTGGCACTATCAGGCCGGGCGCACATTGAGACGCAGGCGACACAGGCAACGCAGCACAGAGCAGGGCAGAAAACTGCATTTCACTATTTTAAATGGAGGCGCGCACATTATCAAACAGGACAGCACAGCGCAGGGGCAGACCTGCTTCGGCCTGCATCACGCAGTGTTTGAAACGCAGTTTTCTGCGCACATGCGGCACAGGAAGTAACTCGCTCAGTAATCCACATGATATCATCCTCTGATGACGAATAACGAGAGCGTACGGACATTTGATGATGATAGTAGTTCGGTCAAAGAAGGGAACCCACAACTCATCACTGCTTCACGTTAAAATCCCGGACTCAACGATGAATTAGATAATGGTGGGGAGAGTATTGTTGACCCTACAGCTCATGCATGAAAAGTAAAGAAAAATCAGAACGATGTTACTACTCTGCTCAAGTAATCGATCTTAATAAATCATGAAGAGAGAGTTAAACAGAGAGCACTTGTTACGAAAAAAATTTGAGGAAAAATTTGGACAGGAAGAAAGAGATCCACTTCATTTTGCATAGTTTGAAGAAACCTTGCTCGGCATGTCTCCTTATCCCCAAAGCCATTCCTCCCACTCATCCTATGGTCCTACTTCTCGTGCATGTACAGACGGCCAACGAAGAATTGGCGTAGTTTCTTAATTCATTGTTCGTTATGGAAATATTGCCATATGCAGGTGCCAGATTATTTACGTAACAAAAAATAACATTTCCTTTCAAAGGTGCTATACTTGAAATAAATTACATTAGAACTGAGTAGACTTATTCAATGTATTAAAGATAATTATTTTGCAAAGTAAGGAAAATATATACCGATGGGTCCACGATTTCTAATTTAATCTCAACTCTAGCTTCGTGACAGCATACCGAAGATTTTGAAGTTGGCTTTGCTGCCGCTCGAGTCTTGACTCAACGTATCGTACTGCACTGCGGTGTTGTCATTTCGTCTCCTACAGCCAATAAACAATACATCAAGGCGTTAACATTCTTTGAAAACGATGTTTAGTTAAACTAATTTTGTCCTTTGATCAATAAAATAATTTGCATGACACACTTAGTGGGCCTAAATTGGACTTCTGATTTTCCCACATGATTTGCCTAGGTCTATTTTCAGCAGTATACTCTCTCGGATACGTAATATTAATGAATATTTAAATCACCATATATATATATAGATAAATATATATATATATATATATATATATATATATATATATATATATATATATATATATATATATATATATATATATATATATATGTATACCTACTAGACCTACTATCATAAGCATGTTATAAGTAGCTGAAAGGATAAGAAATATGAAAGGTGACGTTCTCGTTTAAGTCTATTTCATTTTTTTTTTTTTCAAGAAAAACCTACCGCTTTAATCAAGGGTTGCTCTTTGACGGCCACAGGGTGTAACACGAGCGTATGCACATATTTTGTGGAATGAAAGATAAAGTTTCTTTGAACAAAAAATATTTTATAAACATGCATTTTAAGGCGTCCGTTGTCGGTGGGGGGAATTTTAAAATAACCGTTATCATTAGTGATGCTTTCACGAGATGGAGTTAGTAGTGAGAAGTCGGATCTAGTCGCCTGAGATGTAAAAGAGAGCGGAGGTGGCGTATAGGAGTGAGAAGGATTAGGCTGATGTTAATAAAGTATCTCCCAATGAAATGTATTCTTTAGGTTTTGAAGAAAAACATGCATGCATCATTGAAACCGTTTCCCTCCCTATCCGTGGTATTCACTGGCCAACGATAAAAAAACAAAACAAAAAGAGTAAGCCTAACTGAATCTCTTATCCAGCAAAGATAAGTTTGCTTATTCATCAGACTTATTCATTAGACAACTATCAAAGACTTCAGGTGTAGATTTTAAAATCTTTTCCTCTCCATCTAAAGTATTCATCAGACACCAGTCATAAGCGTAGAGCTAGTTATGATTCCTGGTTCAGCAATGTCGTGACGAGGCACTAGAATTCAAAGTTCACAAATGAATGTTGCTCAGCAACATTTACACTACTGTATTGCCTTGCTCTCATGTGGTGCTTCGAGGTGTTCCACCTCTAGGCCCATGTTCTAAGTTTTGCCGTTCTTTAAACAATTTTATTCATCTATGTATGATTCTCTCCGGTTTATTAAGCTTTCTTTATATCTCTCCAACAGAAACTTGCACCGAATGCAGTGCAATAATTCTCTCGCTCATCGAGGGATGTTTCTTAGACCGATAAATGACACATTGACATTAGATTCCCGTGCACATAACATCAAAAGCAATAGAGTGAGGTCGCCTGGTTCACACTGTTAGGATATCTTTTTTTTCCCCTTTTGTTTTTAAATTTGATAGCATTTTGTGAGATCCCAATGTTATATGTAAAATTTAACAAATGGAATAGTTCAACTACCTTCAACTTAATACTGAAATGATAATTTAAGGACTATATGTAATACTACTAGTGATAGGTGTCTCCTATCTATTTGGTAATGTATATCTATGGTTGTGATATGACGTTTTTTATCACTTCGTTTCGTTCACGTCAATTTTGCTATATGGAAAATAGTTTTACATAATAACATAACATAATGTTCTAAAGATATCAGTGACTGTTTTTAAAGTTATTACACATGATTTCTTCCATCTTTGAAAAGAAAATAGATAAATAAGGTATGAATCGTGCGTCAGGCAGGTGAACGAAAAATTATGAAACTCTGCCAAGAGTTTTTTGGCCGACAGTACACCTACTGATGCATCTACTACTGACATATCACAGTCTCTCCCTGTGCTTTCAGAACAGTATCAGGACACATCCCCTGATTTCCCACCAAATTATTATATGATGTGAAAGTAATAATTATGTCTGATGATTTTGTTCGTTTCTGATGAATCTCTCGGAAAGACCTGATTGCTTATCAACACTGTTTTCCCTGTTACTTTTCCTTTTTACGATTATCATTATAATGACATTATGGAGGCAGTATTGCAGGTCAAAAGAAAAGGGAATTGTTCATCTTTGGATTTTTTCCTCCATTCCTATATTGCAGAAAGAGAGATATGAAGGAAAATAAAACTGACATTAAAAATACAGCCAGTTTTTCTCTACTTACGATTGGTTTTTGGGCTTTGCAACCTTCAAATGATATGTCACTTTGCATCATGTTATGCACCTCATCAAATTGTTCTCTGCTTAATCTGAAATAATTCTTCACAGTGATCTCGTTCCCCAACCAATGCACATTGTAAGAATACCCATTGTAATATTGTGGAATAAAGGTATTATTATCATTATTATTATTTTTTATTTATTTATTTATTTATGTTTTGCTCTATCACAGTCCTCTAATTCGACTGGGTGGATTTATAGTGTGGGGTTCCGGGTTGCAGCCTGCCTCCTTAGGAGTCCATCACTTTTCTTACTGTGCACCGTTTCTAGGATCACATTCTTCTGCATGAGTCCTGGAGCTACTTCAGCCTTTAGTTTTTCCATATTATTATTATTATTATTTTTATTATTATGATTATTATTATTCTTATTATTAATAATAATAAAATAATAATAATAATAATAATAATAATAATAATAATAATGAATAATAATAATAATAATAACAAAGTATTCTCGAATTCATTTTCCGAGTCAGATTCCGAGCTGAGGTTTCTCAGGTAATCATAAGCGGCAGCCATGATCACAGGACCTGCACAGGACGACAGACTGCTTCTCAATGTGCGCACCACGCCTATGGTGCCCTGGGCTGACCTGCCCTGCCCTGCCCCGAGTCTTCCCTGCTCTGCCCTGCCCTGCCCCGAGTCTTCCCTGCTCTGCCCTGCCCTGTGTCTCAATGTGCGCCCGGCCTTCACTCAGAGGTAAACGTTGGTTCGGTATGGGATCATCCTTCAATTTTCCTGCATTTAAAGGGCAGTAGTTAGGCAGTCATTCATGCCTGAGGGTTCTTGCATAATTGCTTTGTTGAAAATGAACCGGACACACTTGCGTTTTTGGTGTTTATATGGTCACTTCTGCAGATGTTCACCCATTTCCTACACATTTCGGGGTCTTTAGGGCAACGGTAAAAGCTAACATTTTCCCTTCCAACATTGTCCCTTCCTGGTTTATAACATCCAGAAATAGCACATATCACCTTGGCAGTAACGCGTCACATTCCAAATGCCTCAAGTATAGTCACGAATTCCTGAAAACTTCCGCCAAGCTATTGCCACATGCAAGGGGAAACAGGTGAAGACTTGCCCAGTAGCTACCGATGTCTCTCCATGTGACGTCATGCGCAGGAGTTGAAAAATCGACCTCTGCGTAACTCGCCTCATCATCTTATATCTTGGGATAGCTCATGTTCAAGACAAATGCACCCCGTTTCGTGGTGCACTGTAAGCTTTACTTTGCAGCGTCCCCTCGGACCGTAGCTGCAACCTCAATCGTTTCTTATACGTGTACTCTGTTCATATTCTCTTTCTTCCATCTGACTTTTCACCCTCCTGTGACAACATTCAAACCTTCTCACTGTCAATTTCCCTTCCAGCGCTGAATGACCACGTAGGTCCCAGCGGCGCTTGGCCTTTGGCCTAAATTATATATTCTATTCTATATCTAAAACTTATTCGCAGTCCACATTACAATAATGATTTCTGAAAAATTGCTTATTCTCATTAATAAAAGTTCCTGTCCATGAAACCCCCACCTTGGTAAGTATCTCAAAACTTTCACGGGTTTGACTCTCCAGACTGGGTGCCTGGAATATAGTATTTCGAGAGTGACTCAGTGTCAGTTAAGAGTACATCTCGTGCATCTGGGGCTCTTGTTTCGTGCTTGAAGCAATTTTGCTGGCTAGGCGAACTTTTTACGGTAACTATGTGATGGAACCTAACAGTTGAACCAATAAATCAATAGCGGAGAGATGTATAACATGTTTGTAAATTGATGGCAGGTAGATATATAAATGTTTAAGCGTTCAGGATTTCGGTAAATATAAATCTTGGATTGTCTGATGATGAACTGATGTTTAATGTGATGTTTTGGTTGGAGACGGTACGTATTTTTCTTGATGAAAAAGTTTAGAATCTACAACTAATCTTTCCTTCACGGCAACAAGAACATATTTTCTTTTAGATCATCCACGCAGAGAGAGAGAGAGAGAGAGAGAGAGAGAGAGAGAGAGAGAGAGAGAGAGAGAGAGAGATGTTAAACCTAAGGACTAAATTTAGGTATTGTGAATCACATTGACCTGCACTGGCGTCATTATGTAGGTGCATCATTTCTTCTAACACGTTTCCGCTTAATGAAGCAAATGGCTCTAAATTTAGACCATGGAGTCAATTAGCTGAGTTTGCTTACCTGCTCTGCGCTCTCTCACCCATTTCATGAGGAACAGTTAGTTGGACAACGGTGAAAGATAATTTCTCCCTCGTCAATTCCAGCTGTCCCTCTTTAAGAATTGTACGTTGTTTTCGATTGGGGATTTGATACTTATCAGGTAAACAGTTGTTTTTAACGCACGTGCTCGTGCTGAAACGGATTACACGAGAGGAATAATTTTCTTTAGAAATAACCACGACATAACGGGGAAAAAAGCTTAAAGTGTCCTCAATTTTTCCCAATTCTAGTGTAGTTGACCAAATATCCTCTAAGAGAAGATAGTGCAAACCGTTTATTGAGATAATCTAAAAAGAAGAAAACGCATAAGAGAAGACGAGAATGCTCACTTAGAAGCCTGTGGATGCAGTCCTGGTGTCTTATATTGTTTGACAAAAAATCACAAAGAAAATATTCCTTTAATACCAGGGCTATCAACCTTAGATATATTACTGACAATTCTTGCAAATTTTTCGACTTGAAAAAATGTTCAAACTTAAGCAAGATTATTATTGGTAAGCATAAGCATCGAGAGTCTATGTACAAATGTTCCTACGACAGAGGTCATAGAAATCATAACACTCATAACAATCAAATTGTACTATGGAAACAAAAATTCTAAGTTTATTGTCTTACTAAATCTCATTGTTGTTTTATCACTTTTATTATTGATAAAGAGTATTATTATATAAAAGAATTAGATTAGGTAAACCGACATCAACTACTTGGTCTATGTTTCCTTATATTTTCATAAGACTAAATGTTTAGAAATTTTACAGGGGTGCACAACCTTTTGAGCTACTCGGGCCACATCATCAAACATATATATAGTCGAGGGCCACTAGACTAGATTTTACATGAAATGATAAATAGTTTGTAGAATGTTTAAAGATAAAAAAAACACAGTTGCTCACCTGTTTTGTTTTAATGAGATTTTTGACACTGAGATTCATGTACAAGATTTTATGTTAGGATGGAAATTTGTGGTTGCCAGTCTTAAAACAGAGTGCAGATTTTGATCACTTAGCCTGCTACGAATATTTGACTTGGTCTGGTTGAGCAGACTAAATGTTTGTTCACATATGTAGGTAGAGCCAAATAAGTTTGCATAAATAGCAGCTTTGTTTCTCAAATAAGGAAACTGATCTTTGGCCAAGCAATTATAAAAGTTGAGCAAGTCCCCTTCATTATACTTGGTACGAAGGCTGTCATTATTCTGAAGATCAATCAGTTCGATTTGTGCTTCGAATTCTACTTCATCAGGAGATACAGAAAAGGGGTTGCTGAACAACTTCAAATCATTGACTTCTTTCTTTAGGTCCTCAAATCGGCTCTCAAAGGCCTCCAAAAGTTTTCCTAATTTTGCTGCATAATATTCATGTCTATTGCATACTTTGTGTTTCTCACACATAAGTTTGTAATTTGGGAAGTGTCCTAACTCTCCTTTAACTATCTGTAACTGAAACAATTTTAGTTTTTGTTCGAAAGCTGTCACATAATTGGCTAGCTGAGAAATAAGTTGGTTATTCCCCTGAAGTTTATGATTCAAGTTATTTAAATGACTTGTGAGATCTACAAGAAATGACAAATCACAAAGCCAGTCAGCATTTGTAAGTTCTGGTACCATCTTATTCTTTTCATTAAGAAATATCTCAATTTCATCCAGAAGACTGATAAATCTTTTCAGCGTATTTCCCCTGCTTAATTAACCACCTTACTTGAGTGACAAAACACTAAATCGCCATATTCTGCTTCAATTTCATCAAGAAATTGCTTGAATTGCCGGTGATGCAAAGCTGAGCGTGACTTGATAAAATTGACTGTAGAAACTACAACTTTCATTACATGATCAAAGTCCAGTTCTTTTCCACACAAATTTTGTTGATGTATTATGCAATGAAATTGTTTCAGTTCATATTTTCGCTCTCCAAGGTGTTTAATCAATAGCTGCACCAATCCATTCTGCTTGCCTATCATTGCAGGAGCCCCATCAGTTGATATTCCTACTAACTTGTCCAAATCTAACTCAATTACTGAAATTTCTTCTAAAAGTCCATTAAGTAAATCACTACCAGTTGTCTGCCCCTTCAATGAACTGAGCCCTACGAGTTCCTCATGAATAGGAAAGTCCTCTGTCACACCACGTACAAATACAAGTAGCTGAGCCGTAGATGTAACATCAGTAGATTCATCAGTGGCTAGGGAGAAGTACACAAATTGTTTACTTTTCTCCTTCAACTGGTCTACTATATCACCAGATGTTTTTCAAAACATCTGGAGAAAGTTTTTGAGCAGCAAGTAGAATACACTTTTTAATGAAATCCCCCTCTGAAAATGCCTTGGAATGTTTAGCAATCAGGTTTGCAGTTTCATAACTCACTTCTGTTACGTCCTGTGCCTCTTTATTTTTCTGAATAAACATATTTTTCTGCACCTGAAAACCTTGCATTAGTGATTTAAATTTCTGCTTTCTTAGATCACCAACAAATTTTTCATAAGGCTTGTGCTTTGTCAGATAATGCCTTTGCAAATTGTATTCCTTACAAACGGCCACACTATTCTGGCATATCAAGCAAATGATTTTTTTTTCACTGTTTTCCACAAAGAAATATTTATCTGTCCATATTTCTTGAAATTTTCTATGTTCATCTTCAACTTTCTTTTTCGACTTGAGTTTTTGTCCACAGAAGTACCAGAAGCCATAGTAGCTAAGCAAAATTAATCTGAAAACACTACAATGATAAATGCCTGGCCTTGTAGCAATATCTCCTATTTTAGACTGCAAAGAAACTATCGGAGCTCAGGCAAATTGGCTAACTTGGAAGGTTGCCAAATAATCATTTTACAAACTTTTTAAACTGGAATTTAGATGTATTAGGAAACCATAATTATGAATGTAAAATACAATAAAAAAAAGAAAAACAAGAAAAACAAAAACAGGTTTCGCATCTGTTTAAAAAGAGAATAGTATTCAAAATTATGATAAATATTAATTTAGATATAACTTCAGGTGGTTACCTTCCCTTCACAACAACGAGGTTTACTCCCGTCTAGACAACGGTCTACACGAGGTGAACGCGTATGGCTGTCTACAAGCCATACGGCCGCGTTCACCTCTTGTCTCGACTGCTTTCGTGTTCGAGGATGGTGATGTAATTATGAATTTAGTGAATGAACTGATTATAGATAACGAGATAATTCAACATAACAAGAAAACACAAAAGAATAATATACTATATATATAATATTATATTATATAATATATAATTAATAGATATATAATTTAAAACATGTAGATGTCTAAATGTATGTACTATATATCTATATATATATATAATATATATATAGATTATATATATATATATATATATATGTTTATATATGCACAGACACATATACATACATACATACATATGTATGTGTGTGTGTGTGTGTGTGTGTGTTATATAGTACATTTTTACTATTTGTAATTATATCATAAGAGACGGAGTAATATGATATTTATTATTTTCTTTACTGTACAGAGAGTGATATATTGTGTTTTCTATGATAACTTCGAGGGCCGCCATGGGCTTCACTGGGGGCCGCATGCGGCCCGCGGGCCGCCGGTTGTGCACCATTGGAACTTTAGATAAATGCCCTTTAACTTTTCAACTATTTTATATAGGTGGTATATCGATGACATTTTCTCCATTAAAAAAATGATGCCATAAAATTCTTTAAAAACTTAAAATCAAAATACACCAATATCAAATTTACTATAGAGAAAGAAAGCGATGGAAAAAGGCCATTCTTAGATCTATCAGAAACAACAACTGACTACAACATAGAAACGGTAATCTATAGACATTCCTCTTTCTCTGGAATTGGCTCCAATTTTTTCAAGTGAATGCAATAGAGGAGACAAATTAAACAACATAAGCACTTTGCTCTTCAGAGCATGCAGGTTGACCTTAAATTACCTTATTTTTCGTAAAGAAATAACGTTTATGAAGGCAGCCTTTAACAACAGATAGGGTGTTTTTACAAATAAATTAATAGCTTTCCAAATTATTTCATAGACAATAATGGGCTAAAGGAAATAGGAGACCAATAATAAATTTCAGATTCCTTTTCGTATCAAATAAGATCAACATTGCAATAAAAAGAATAATGAAACTGATGACTAAAATATACTTGAAAGATGTAGGAGTTCGAATGGTGTTTTTCAGTGATTTTATAATATGCATAAGCTACTGTAGTGTAATCGTGTTCACTGATTGTATAATACACATTTGTTTCCGAAGTGGAGTTCGGGCTATTTAAGGAGATCAACAAAACTGTTGGCTACCAAAGCTTTTGAACACATATGTAGGCATCAGCTCAAGGACCATTTTACTGCTAGGTAAGACACCTTAGTCATTCATAAGAAAACACTGTCATGGCTTGTGTAACTTTGATTTTAATAATTCTGACTACTATTTTAAAAAAGCTCCATATGAAAAAGGACTAATACTAGTATGGACTTTTTACACAATAAACTGAAACCAGCTTTGAATGCAAGCGTCTCTGACCTCTGCATGAATGTCATTTTATCAACTTCATCTTTTATCATAATTCAGTTTGTTAATTACATATCCATTTAAGTTTTGTCTTCGGTACAAACGTATATACTGTTGACTTTTACAGGACCTGAAGATGGACATCCGAATCGTTGTTACAGAAAGAGTGAATAAAGGAAGACAGAATATTGAAATATGTTTAGGAAGTGCAGTTCCTCACCCAGTTACGATTTTGTCATATGAAGTACAAGATTAGAAGACCAAAAATTAAGAAGTGTCTGTTGGTTTTATGATGCCGAATTTAGGTTATATAGTTAACAGGCCAGGCACAGGTGTGGCATCCATTGCAACGGGTAAAAAAAAGTGAGAAATCCTAATTCACAGGATAAATGAGGAGAGTTAGTTCTATTCAGATTTCAAAGCCTAAAACAAACAATGGAACTTCAGTAACAAGCTTGATTTTCCCGCCTTTACTCTTTAAATCGATTTTGAAATTAGGGTTCGCAAATGTAAAGATGGTGTTGACTATAAATTTACTGTTTGCAAGAAAAACAGTAGATACATGCAAAGAATGAAATAGCCTGTTGTTAGTCCAGGCATTTCGGAACTTTAGATCGGGAGAAATTTGGGAGAGATGAAATACAGAATACCTAAAGTCCCCTAAGTTCCTATGTGTAGAATTTGAAATATAGCCAAGGTACTGTTTTTGCAATATTTTGCACCACGGAACTATGTTATATTTTGCCGGTTTTGGTCATCAAAATAAATTCTGAATAATCCAAGAACCAAATGTTACAGAAATGGTGGCGCACACACCACACAAAATTTGATGAATTAATCATAAGTGAAAGTAAGACTGAATTTTGCCTCTTTATTCTAAAATATATTATTTCATTTTTCAGAAAATGGAGCCATCCTCAATGCTGGCCTACCCTGTACTTAGAATGATCATGAATAAAGAGGATTGTGTCTGCTTTGTGGGAAAAGCCTTTAAGAGGGAAATACAGTGACAGTTACATGGGGTTTAAGTATTATAATCAACATTAGCACACGTCGAAAAAATGGCGTATCCCAGATGCTGGAAGGACTATCATCTTTTTGCGTTCACGTCGCCTGCCGTAAAACTTACACACGAGACACTAGCATTGAATCTATGCTAAACCCTTCATCCAAACAGGCAAAATCCCTTAGATCATCACTCCATCCCTTTGAATTTAAGCTTTATTGTCTGTTTTGTGGGGATGAATAAGATAAAACTGCTGATCAGCGGAGGCCACTGAATTGCAGAGACGTGTATAAAGTGCGAACTTTTGAGTGCAAAGAATCTATTAAGAAAGCGGCGGAACGTCGCAATGATGAGTGGGGGCACCCTGTCCTGACAGGACCAACTGAGGGAAAATATCACAATAATTGTTATAAAAATTTTGCAAACCGCCATCCATTCACAAACGTGGTCGATCACAAGATGTTGCTCTTGCTGAATCCTTCAAATATTGATTTTCTCTTTTGGTCAACAAAGATGAGTGCTAGTACTCTATTGAAGAGCTTCTTATGAAACTTGAGGAATATCTTCCATCTTCTAGGGCTGTTTGCTCAGAAAAGACACTGAGGCAAAGACTAAAGGACTACTACGGTAATGATGTCATAATAACAAGGCAGCATGGGAAGAAGGCTGCTGCTTGTTTTCGAGACACAGGGTGTAAGATTTTAAAGAGTTCATGGTACACACAAAAATCACTGGATCCTGAGGAAGAGCATTTACGGATTGTGAGAACAGCTGTAGCAATAATTAGATAGGATATTCGATCTGTGGCATACCAAGCTGATGAGTATGAGCCTCAACATTCGGCATTTGATAATGCAATGTGTGTTGTACCAAATAGTTTGGAAGTGTTCCTTGATGATGTGTTCAACAAACGAAAGAAAAGCACAGGAGTTGACAAAAAGAGAAAGTGTGTGGTTATTAGCCACGCCATTTTTTCAACAAAAAGGTCAAGATCTTTTCTGCCCATGGTTCAAGTTAGACTATCCCCATGCATCCACGAACATGTTAGATCCCGCCACCTGCTAGGCATATTATTCAACATGGGACTTTGTGCTTTTTATGGAATGGCAAGAAGCCATGAATCTTCACAGCTGTGCTTGATGATCTTTGGTTAGGTTGTCACATGCTGCCAAGTGATTGTGGTTGGAATTTGGTGAAAGGAGAGTTATATCCAGTTCTAACTTATCAGCCTCCAGCCCCTGACGATCTTTGAATCTGGCAAGGCTGTTTGTAAACAAGGATTTGGTCGCGTGAAAAGCTGGTATTCAATGTTCTCTAGTGCGTGCTCACTGTCGTAGTGGTGGCTGCAATAATTCTGAAAAACCAGATGCAAGTGAAGAACCAGACCACAGGGGACGGCAAACTGATTGATGGCCTTTGGGTTTTGTTTCATTTAATGGCACTGATATACTGTAGTTATGTAGTTGTGATATTTTTCTGAGGAACCCATCGCTAGAACCACTAATTTGTAATACTTTCTAGAAGAAATCCATTCAAGAACACATCACGTAGAATAAAGTTGCCAGTAGAGAACATTGTTTGCATGTCTGCATGGGCATCATTAATTATTTTGTGGATTATTGGTCATTTAATGACCATGTAGGTGTTTTGGGAACAGCACAACAACGTTTACTGCATTTTCAGGGCCTGAGGTCATGTGACCCTAACTTAAATCCCACACACGGGACATATGAGGACTTTTATTATGTCATTCTATAAGGTTCAATAAAGCATCCACTAAGAATCATCTCTCCCCTATTCTTTTTTTATTAATCTTGGTCAAAAAATGTTCACAAATGCTTGAACTATATGAAAAGAACCGCTGTTAATATCTACAGATACATGCACACACGCAATCACCCACAAACAAACACACACAAACACCTCGTTTTCAGGTGATTAACGTGACCTCGTTCTGATACTCCGGATGAGGGTTCGAATAATACCATGGTCGTCAGAATTACTTAATACTCTTTTATCTGGAGCAAGCTTTGCAGTGACAAGTGTATAATAAAGGTGTGAAGTTAAGGAGCCATTATGGTCATTACAATTACATACGTATCTGATGAAAAGGAACAAGTAGATTATAATCATACACACAGACACACTATATTATATATATATATATACATGTATCTATATTGTACATATATATATATATATATATATATATATATTATATATATATATATATATATATATATATATATATATTTCAAAATACCCTTTTTTTTTTTTACTTTAAATACTTGTTCGACCATTTTTGACAAGACCTTAAGGAGCAATCTCGTTGTAAATGTAACTTTTTTATAACACATGGCTGTCACGTAATTATACCGTGACGGTTGAGGTTTGGTGGCAGTGTATGTCATTGGCTGTTACCTGCGCTGCCACTTTTTCAAGCTCATTGTAGGCCTGGTATAATGTTTGCAACATCAAGTTATTTGAGCATTTGTATTGTAATTTGAATTGCTCAGATTATGGAAGTTTTTCCTTTTCATTACTCTTTCGTTATTTTACTCAGAGATAAAGCAACATTCCCCAACAACATTTAAATATTGCTAGGATTCTGTTTTAAATCGTTTTGAAACTTTGTAAAGAATCTCCTGTGATTGAATATGATGGAATCTGTGAGGAACTTTGACCATCCTTGGTGGAGAAAGGATTTGTGGCTCCTTAATGACAGAAACGGCTTATTAAATACCTTTCCTTGACCTGAGATATGCGACCGGGGATGTGACAGTGGTTGTGTAAGTCACTCCTTTTTTATGACAGAAGAATGACATAAGACAACAAAGATTAGCAGCTGTGTCTATTAATCACGAATACGTTACTTTGTGTATGTTTGTATAATTATGATATACATTCAGTGACAATCTCTCTCTCTCTCTCTCTCTCTCTCTCTCTCTCATCCTCTCATCTCTCTCTCTCTCTCTCTCTCTATCTCTCTTCTATCTCTCTCTCTCTCTCTCTCTCTCTCTCTAAGTCAGAGACATTATTCTTGGCTTTTCCTTCTAGGCATGGTTAGTCATGCTGCCAGCACCAGGAGCGTCCAGTCTGAATTTAACTAAAACTATGAAAATTTATAAACAGGAGTCTAGTTCATATCTGAGGGTAATAAAATGAACTGTAATGGAACAGAAAACCATCACAGTTCCCATGATTACCCTCAGATATGAACTACACTCCTGTTTATAATTTTTCCTAGCTTTAGTTAAATTCAGACTGGACGCTCCTGGTGCTGGCAGCATGACTAACCATGTCTAGAAGGAAAAGCTAACCCGCACTCAGTGCCTAATCCATCTTAGCATCTCACAAGAACAATGTCCCTGATCTAGAGAGAGAGAGAGAGAGAGAGAGAGAGAGAGAGAGAGAGGAGAGATTGTCACTGAAAATATATCATAATTATACAAACATATACAAGAACTATGCACCATTCTTTGGACCAGTGCAGTCTTCGTATACTAACTTTAAAAATAACTACTTACTTTACAAATAGATAATCTGCACTTCATAGCATTTGACAACAAAAACTTTTATCTACAATAATTAGTTCCTTTGTCAGCAAATAAAAGAATTGAACATCCATCATCCTAAATGGTTCTAGCATTAAAGAGTTTCACCTTGACTTTTTATACGGCACTCTGCTGTTCCTCAAAAATGGTTTTTTTCCGTAACAGTCGCAATGTCCTCTGTCGACGATCCTAAAATACGCTTGTGTTGTTGTGAATGACAGAATAACACATCTTTTAGGAACACCGGTTATCATGATCACCAAATCACGTCGTATCATAAAACTATTGCATGATTTGCAGTCAGGAGAGGAATCGGACCCGGCTTAGACTTTTTCCTTTCCTCTCTTAAGATATCCTGGGAAGTTATGTACTTTATGGATGACAGCTACCCTTACAAAGCCAAGACATCCGCCTTATGTTTGTTTGCTTCAGAAGAATGGACAGTCTTGGATTTCCGTTACTATTATTTTCCAACTTGAAAACTCTCCCGTTATTCCTGGTCAACATTTGCCCTCGCCCTAGGAGAACTAGGCTTAGTTTTAGTGTACCTTCAGCAGAAGATAGAAGGTGTAATCGCTTCTTTCATCTCAAGTAAGTTTTAACATTTTTAAAAGCCTGCGGCTTCTCTCTCTCTCTCTCTCTCTCTCTCTCTCTCTCCCCTATATCGAGCACAAACATACACACATAGAAAATAATCCCATCTCCATAATAGGATGGACAACTTCCCCTTGGTCTTTTAAGCGCATTCAGCGACCTCTTTCCCCTTATTCAAGACCCCAGAGGTAGGATTTAATCCACTTAAAGTGTCCATGTCTTCTTGTGACCCCCGGTACCCAGCCTATCCCTCTTGTAGTGACCACTTGTTTCCGTAGTGCTACAAGTTGTTCTACAACGGCTGCGAGGGCGATAGCTATGCCTCTCGCTGGAGCATTTTTGGGCTCTGATTCAAATAGAGAAGGGGGATCTGTTCGACACTGGCTTTGTCAAGAACAAGAGCAAGAGACCGGCAAAAATCGTGGGTCAGAAATGTCTAATCAATTGATGTGAAAGCAAGAAATGTTATGGAAGAAATTGGAACGACCGCCAGTTTCTCCCATTTAAAACAATGCCATCCCACTCGAACGGAAACATTGCTTCCTGCTTGCATCTCCCATTTTTTTTTTCTGGAACATGAAATGTACAATACCGAAGTAGCGTATTTATTATTGTTGTCACTGCAGTCCTGAGTTCTCCATTCGCTGGTTCGATCCCACGAGACTACGAACTTAATATCAACTAAAAAATTTCCTTTCGGTTAACATATATGAAAATATATTATTTCCGAGCTAGAGTGAATTACATATTAAAGGACGTTTGTAGCTTAATGGCTATATATATATATATATTAATCTATATATATATATATATATATATATATATATATAGTATATATATGTATGTATATATAAACACACACACATATATATATTATATATATATATATATATATATATATTGTATATATATGTGTGTCTCTATGCACGTACGTGTGTATCATTTATTTCGACCTTGATCCAGTTACAAACTTGAATAGCTCGATTGTGAATGAACTTTTAGGCAATACAAAGATACAAATATATATATACTATATACATATATATACATATATACATATATATATACATATACATATATATATATATATATATACATATATATATATAGATATAGATAATATATATATATATATTATATCATTCGAGCTACAAATGTCCTTTAATGTCTAATTCGCTCTACCTCGGAATTAATTATATTTTCATATATGTAAACCAAAGGGGAATTTTTTAGTTGATAATAATTATTTCGTCCTCTCGTGGGTTCGAACCACCGCCCAGCGGATAGTAAAGAATCGAAAACGTCCCTGACGTCCTGATTTCTTCTCTGTCCGCTTGTTGGTGGTTCGAACCCACGAGAGGACGAAATTATTATCAACTAAAAAAAAATCCCCTTTGGTTTACATATCCGAAAATATATTAATGCCGAGGTGGAGCGAATTAGATATTAAAGGACATTTGTAGCTCGCATAATATATATGAATCACGGTGATGTGATAATTATTCATATGTTATAATTATATATATATATACATATATATATATATATATATATATATATATATATATATATATATATATATATATATATATACAAACCTGTGCATGTTGAATACTATCCTCGCAGTATTATAAAGCGAAATTGGACAAGCTCACTTAAGAAGTTTTTAATGACATGAGAGAGAGAATACTATGACAACTTACCTGAAGACTAAGAAACTGCACAGCTTCCTAAGCACAGACATAAAACACAAAATCCAACCAAACAACAAATGGAACATTTATAAACGGAGAACACTGTTTCGGACCTCACATGACTGTGCACACCAACTTACACATGTAGACCCCTTTTCGGAGGCGAATATAATCTGTAAGGCCTACCAGCCACTCAGAACCCCTCCAAGGCCTATTCAACGGCAAATTAATTCTCGATAGGCTTACCGGACAAAAGGGTTTATAATATATATATATATATATATATATATATATATAGATATATATATACTATATATATATAGTAATATACTATATAATATATATATATACGTATATATACATGTGTAAATGAATATTATATACTATATATATAATAATAATATAGTATATTAATTATTATACGTTATATATACATGTACTATCTAATATATATATATATAATATATATATATATATATATATATAATAATTATATTAATATGATATTATATTAATGTTTAGCATATATGTTATAATTATATTTATGCACAATTATATGTGTGATCCTGCAGCTGGGTGCATGTATTCTTTGTCCTTTTAAATGTTCCATGACAATGAACTCTTCCAAAAACCTACGACGATAAAAAGTGAATTCTGATGCATTTTCTCCGTCTCTTCCTCACACGCGTTTTGACATCGGTCATCAGCCACTTATCCTCCTATTATGTCATATTCTTCGCCTTTGAGCAATTTTTCATCTGCCGGTCTCCCTTCTGAAGGAACTCATGCAGAGTCATGGACAAACAGTCCGTTGCTTAGCAACTTACGTGGCAATTCGCCCAATAGTCAGAGGATGCATAAAGCATCCTCGGGAGATTCACGTCGTAACAGGAGAATCAGGACCAGGATACATGTTTTAGTAACAATTGAATAAGAAAATAAGTATTGCATCCCTCCAAACCGGTAATCACCAGGATGCTGCTATACTTTAGAAGACGAGGTCGTTGACCCTGGCCTAATGTAATTCACCAAACACATGAAGAAAATGTCGAAGGTCTTCAAACGTCGGAGACTAAAGATCAAACAAGAGAAAATGATACAATGAGGCTGTTACATTTCAAGCAAAGACTTCTTGCCTGCCACTGAGGAAGGAACTTCGAATTCATTTCGTACATCCCAAAAATAACGACACAGCCATTTGGTGCAGTTTATAAATCTCACCATAGGGAATAGCTCTTAGAAAAGCAAGATAACGTTTAGAGAAATTTATAAGTAAATTGTTAAAAAATGGATATTCAGCTAACAATTATAACAAATTTAAGTTCGAAAATTTCGGTGATACATACTACATGTTTCGCTTCATATAAGCCCAGTGGGTTTATAGTTCCAGAGCCGAATTCATGAAGAATGAATCTGTTCAATCGGGTACAAATCCAGACTTCAGAGAATCATTAAAAGTAAGGATTTCCTGGAAAATCAATTCGGAAAACTCTCTTACCCTCAAGTTCAACAGAGTTAATGCATTTTAGGCGTCTACTAAAACCAATGCAGTTTTCTCTAAATTTCTACAGATACTAAGTAAAAAAAATGTGGGGCTTGAATAGAAAATTGTGATTTGGTAATACTTTAACCGTCTCTTCTTTATTTCATAGTCTAAAGCAGCAAAGCACACTTAACTTTCTAGAAAATTATATAATATTATATAAAAGAATCATTTCAGCCACAAAAATGTAAGTCTCTTTCATTAATATAAACAAAGGACTTGAAATAAACGGAAGATATTATAATCGTCAGTCTTCCGATTAGAAAGACAAAAGTAAAAATCTTTATTTAACCGGACGCCAATGAAAGCTGCGAACAGTTTCCTTGCAGAAAATCAGTTGTTGCCAACAAGCAAAGAATGTTCGCCATGATCACCAAGCAAACAAAGGTAAAACACCAAACAACGGAAATCTCATCTCAGTCAACAAGATGTACTCAACTCAGTAGCAGAGAACAGAGTAAATAGGATTTATACTCAGTGTACAGTGTAGGACTTATTCCACTCTGTGTCTCAAAGCCTCATCAAACAAAATCAGAGTTAGCTTCGTGTTTACGAAATGCATATGGAGGTATGATCCACGAAATTAATACTTTCGAGTATCTTCGTGGAATCTATTAGTATTATTATTAGGTAAGGCAATAGCACTGCGACAAATTCAGAGGATAAAAAGATTCTTTAAATCTACCCTGCTTAGGACGCAAATAATACGATAGTCATTAGGGATTCAATCATCACGAGATTGCAATCCTTGCTTGTATAACTAGAAACATGAGCTCCAAATCTCAAAATGTAAAAAACCAAGGAAGTTTCAAATGAAACAACTACTATTAGCCTTAGAATCTCTACAGCGTATCCGTGAAATCCCAGCTGTAATTGCGTCACACACAAGGAAATTTGCTAATCCATGAAATCGATTTGCTCATGACATTAATATCTTCGGTATGATACTGACAGCAAAATTCAAGCGCAGCAGACTGTCGTGGAATAAGACTCCAAGCTTGAGGTACGAACTGTATGCTACAAGTTTTGACTGCACCAGTTTGAGATACTGAAGCTATTTAAATCGTTTTATAGAGTAGAAACAAAAGCTTAATATCCCCGAGGTCGAATACGTGATTGAAGATTAGATATGTGCAAAAAACCTTCAGCACGTGGCCCAATTACTGCAAGAACAGCTGAAAAGAAAGTTGTGAATTGTTGTGTTGTCAAATATCTTCTTACAGGTGTAAGTGACTCTCAAATCTGTAGGTTAACTGAACTTATTTCAGTTATAGAAATCAAGATTAGGTCGGAAATGTATTTGGTATGTTTAGGTCAGTAGATTAGAATTTCAAAACGTGAAGCTAGAAAAAAAGCAGATATGCAATATCTTATCTCGTCTATGTTCCATGATCCTATAATTGTTTATGTGTTATTGACAAAAGGCTGTATTATAAAATAGCCTTTTAGTTATTTCGATAACCTTACTGTTGTCCTACATATAAAAAGAAATAAGAGATGTGTAGATCACAGGAAATAACAAGGAAGACTGATTAATTTCACCTGTCCTCTGCATCAGAACTGAAGTGAAGGCAAACATCTTTCACAATCTAACAATGAAAACAAAATAAATCAAAATGACTCTCCTTATTCCTTTTTATTTAGAATACCTAAGGTTACGAAATGCCTTATACGCTTCTCCGTGAATGGATTTAAACTTTTGGAAATTCTTTCAACATTGTGTCATAGCAAATTGGAAATAAAAAGCAAAAATAATGAGAAAACTTTGAACGAGGTCTGGCTCCGTGCCATGCCCCCCCAACCTCCACCTGCCACACGGCCACTCCCACCCCCATCCCCAGTGACCTCAGTAGTCTGTCCTGTCTCCCTTATTTTTATTTTGATCGAGATCTTCATATCTCATTTCTCATTTTTAGGGAACGAAAAAAAGAAGAGAAATTTAAAAATAAAAAAAGGAAAATTCTATTTCGAGGAAAAATGCACCGGTAATTTTTCTCTCTCTTTCTGCTATTTCCATCTCCTAAAAATATTTTGTAATGGTCTCGTATTTAAAGATAGTATTGAAAGAACTATTTGACTTTTTGGGGGAAAGGCCTCTGTCCTCTTTTTTTACCCTCGTTCATTAAGCAACGACCCTGACGCGGAAAAATTAATGACGATACATTTAGAAAAAAAGAGAAAAATGGGGCTGGAGAAAAATGCACCCAGTTCTTATTCATTTTCGAACTGTCCGCCCTTTTACATCGGAGAGCAAAGATATACATATACATAGAAATAAAATTCCCCATCAAATTACTAAAGGAGAGGAAGCTCTCAGTATATTTGTCTGAAGAACGCAAATGATCATCTTCACAGATGAAAGAAACAAAACAAAAAAAGAAACGAAAAAGGTTTCCATCTCTCGGTAATCAAATACCACGGAATATCATTAAATCGTGTCCCCAGTCTTCATTTTTCTAAGAAAAGAATCGTTCATCTGATGTCAACTGAACAAGCCTTTTAAAAAAACCAAGGAGATCGCCATTCTCTCTCTCTCTCTCTCTCTCTCTCTTCTCTCTCTCTCTCTCTCCAACAGGATGAATAGCAGATAAGGGAAAAGATCGACTTACCTGTGCTTTAAAGAGACAAGCAGACAGATGTAATGTTGTGTAAACGAGTTTGAATAAACATAGAGTTCAGATGTATACATATGCTTCCACACATGTTTTCAGTGATTTCATGAGAATGTGAGGTGGGCAGTACAAAGCTCTATGAAGCCAAAGAAAAGATGCTTTTAAATCAAATAATGTCTGATTAACGGAAACGTGGTCTAAGGCCGTTGTCCATCCCAACTGCCGCCGCCGCCGCCGCCGCCGCCGCCGCCTCTTCCACCACCAAGTGAATCAAATTTCTGCAATTTTATCATCCCTGAAAATTCGAGGATCGTGTAATCGCTTCAACTCTACGCTGTCAAGTCACTTTATTTCCCAAATTGGATCGCTTCAGGTTCCTCTACACATCGGCCACAACTGCGTTTCTTTAGGTTTGGTTCAGGAGACAACCGCCAGCTCCATTGCCTGTCCCTGTCCCTTTCCCTGTCCCGGTCCCTGTCCCGGTCCCTGTCCCGCTGGCTCCCCCCGGAGGCATTTTGGAGGGCGGGATGAGGAGGCTATTTACTTACTCTCTTGGTTACGGTATCTGTGAGAGGCCTGTCCAACGAGTGTCACTTCGAAGATGAATTGTAAATATAAATAGTTTCCAAAGATCAAGTTAGTAAAATATAATAAAAAAACAGAAAAAGATATAAAAAAAATGAGAAACGAAAAAGGACCAACAACATTATTTTCCGTCTAAATTTCTGGACAAAAATGTGATGGGTGGTCGGCTAAGCAGGTTCGGGAGGGAGAATGTCTGACTGTGTCGGGGGTTGGAGTCCGGTGGGGGAGTTTGCGGTGGACTGGAAGGGAAGGAAGATGTAACATTTCAATATTACCCCCCAGGGATATTTTGAAGAGCGGTGAAAGGCATTGGAAAATGTAAATAAAATGAATAAGAGATCCTCCTTCCCGGTCCCATCCCTCCCTCCCCTCAACTCCAGTCCATATCCCCTCTTCAGTGGTCACTCGACCCCGTTAATTCAATCAGCCGAGCACACGCTTTAAAAAGTAGATGGTTCAGCGCAGAACGCTGTCCTCAAGTAGACTTTGGAATGATTAAGACGAAAAGTGAAACAGCGAACCTCAAATACCACAAGTTCCTGCGTCATGTAAAGGACATCATCCCAGACATTTTTCCTCTCAATCCCATCGAGATGTATTGATGGAAAATTTGGCCTTCGCGAAGCTCCTCATCGTCCATTAGAAAATCATCTCACCCGTAAGGACCAGTTATGGGGTGTAGGGAGGACCGCATACACGGGGTTGGGGGCCGGGGAGACACGTGAGAGGGATCGGGAACACACCTTCGTCTCGTGCCTTTAATAATACTATAAAAATGCTTAGAGTCTCTCCATAAAAATACAGGTACATTAATTTTGTAGCCGTAGATATGCCAAGAAATGTACATCATCACTGATAGTTATATCCCTGGCTAAGAAAAGGACTGATATAATTACGTGAGTTATTCATGCAAATGGCCTTTTATTTTCTTACTGCTGTTAAATCTTATAATTATTATCAAAATCAGGAGCGTGTTACTAGGAAATGTGATTAAAGATGCAGACACTCAGTCCACCAGTGACAGTAATTGAGAATAGCATTTGTTGTTGCATAAAATTACCTGATAAAAGATCTTTCAATGTCATTTAGCAGGTAAGTTCCTCGGTTTCTTAAGATAATAAAGATATGTTGAAGTAGATTTTTTTTACATGTGGTACCGGTGTGCAAACGACAGGGTTCCGTACATGAGTAATGAATAACAATTTCTTGAAAATGGTACAGTTGCAGACGTTATCAACCCTATAGACAGTTAGCGAATTTCGAGACGGTTTTCCTCACTTTAAGAGCGAGTTAACTTTGCACACAAGTAAGACTGCTGTGAATATAATCCATCAGCAAGGGCCACCAAAGTGTTCGACAAGAACTTCACGAGGAAGAGTGACACCCATAAATCTCTTAATACTGGTAGGATGACGTCACCTCCTTCCATATCTGTGCCCTTATGAGGAGGAAACCTAAGACGGAAAAGGGCCTCTGATGATAATACGAATTTGGGGAACGTTGAATGCTGAGCAAGAATTTGTTGCAGGCAGGAGAGGTTTTTAGACGCATCAATGTCGAAGAGAGACTGAAAAACTTTGGGTCATTTGCAAATTTGCAAGATACTAAGGTGCCAAAAAAAGCTTGCAAATGTTTTTTTACATAATATAGCCCCTATGATAAAATAGGTAAACAGTGGTTTTTCAAGAATATTTCTGCAAAATATTAAGTCATGAAGTTGATCTGAAATACTTTGAGCGCCTCCAATATCAGGAACCGAAGAGGGCCACTGTGAAATTCTGCCCTTCGTGTTTTCATGTCCTTTTCCACAAATTTCCACTCGTTTCCTGCTTCCTGTTTCATTGTTCTCATTCAAGTAGGTTTGGGTCTTCGGACTCTTCTGGCGCCAGAAGGAACCCAACTGACGCTGTCACTGACCATTCCAAGCTTTCTCCATTTTCATTCCATCATTATCTCATCTGTATAAGGAACTTGTGTCATTTCCATTATGATGTCATTTCTCACTCAGCCCTACCTGCCATCCAAATAGACCATATCATTTTAAGCTCTGATAATATTGTTATAACATGATGCATATTCGTATACCAAAAAAAGATACTAGTCTGAGTGACAATCTTACTTTCGTATAGGATTTCAGCCTACTGAAGCGTAAGTCTTATTTAGCTTGTCTTATGTTAGATTTGCCTAATTTAGTCTTGAAGTAAATTCCAGCCCAAGAGAACTTGTAAGGATTATTAGTTGAAAAAATTTGATTCAACCTTATTAGATCTTTCCCCCATCTAGTGTTATTTCATTCTTCGGTGCATATTCAGTCCTTTTTAATCCTTTTTGTCCGAAATTTATCATTTGTCGAAGCCCTCTAGATATACGCTGTATTAGATAAAGCAAGCTTTGTGAATCTTGTGCTTTGCAGGTAAAAATAGTATCACCTGTATTTACCCGAAGGCTTTTTCCTATCTAACTGTCGACATATACTTTGTGTCTATATCGTGAGAATATCATAATGAGCAAGAACTTTTATAGTATTGGTTTGTGAACAATGTCAAATGCCCTCTTGTGATCAACAAAAGCCACTAGGAGGAGGTATTAAAATTCCATATCATGATGCCTAACGCTTCTTTCCACAAATACCCGATTTACGCAATTCCTGCTTTTTCTAAGACCAATTTGTTTATCTCTAATTGCTTTGTCGATTTCCTTCTCCATCCTACTGAGAAAAAGCCTGCTGAATATCTTCATCACACGATATCAGTGCTCCTACGGCTAAAGTATTATTATCTGTTATTATTATTGCTAACCCATTTAATTTCACTATCTATATATTTGGGAACTTGAAAGGTTCTACTTAGTCTTCATCTTCGACCTAAAATTGTTCTACAGGTACTTTTCTATATTGCTCCCCAAATCTCATCCGACATCCGAGGTTTATCTTGTTACCCAATATTAGTGTCATTCTTCGCCAGCAGACAGCCACCTTCACTGAAAAGTCGTCGTTCCCGAACCATTCAGTGGTTCGCATCCAGCTGTGTGTGTGCGTGTGTGTGCGCAACATATGCTTTGAAATGCATTGAGCAATTCAACCAAACTTGGTTTACATATGACTCACCATCTGGAAAAGAACAATGTGGGGGTAAGACATCACTGGCACCAAAGGGGGTGTGGGTGTAGGAAGAAGGTGAAACGTAAAAACAACTGAAAATGACAGATATCACTGTTTAATCCATAGTTTTCGAGGTTGATGAGTTCAATAGTGACACTCCTAATGCCCTTTAAGTCCAGGTTCAGCCTCGATGGGAAGGTGGGGTGAGAAGGGGTGGGAAGGAGGTGACATGTAAAAATAACCAGAAACGACAGATATTAGTGTCTAATCCATAGTTTTGCAGGTCTCTGAAATATATAGTGATGCTCTTGATACCCTTCAATTCCAAGTTCAGCACAAATAAGAAATGGGGGTGATGTAGAGTGGGAAGAGGTGACATGTAAAAGAAAACGAAAAGGACAGATATTAGTGTCAAATCCATAGTTTTTGAGGTCGATGAGATGAATAGTGACACTCCCAATTTCCTTTAATTCTATGTTCAGGCCAAACTGGAGGCAGGGGTGGGAAGGGGGTGACATGTAAAAATATCCGAAAGCTACAGATATTAATGTCTAATAAAATGTAAAAAAAATGACAGATATTAGACCCTGATATCTCATCCATAGTTTTTGAGGTCACTGGGATGAATAGATTCACTCCCGATGCCCTTCAAGTCCAAGTTCAACCCCAATAGGAATGGCGGGTGAGAAGTGGTAAAATATAAAATGTCAAAAATGCAACTGTCTTAGCAGGAAAGGGAGTAAGAAAGAGTAAGAGAGAGAGGAAGTGAGAGACAGAATAGAGGGGGTTTGGGAGGAGAGAGAGAGAGAATGCTTGTCATTCAATTTTCCCCGAGCAATGCCAGGTTTGTCAGCTAGTATACACACACACACAGCACACACACACACACACACACAACACAATTATATAATTTTTAATTTAGTTAATTTTTATTATTTTAAAATAATATAATATACATATATATATACCAAAGGATGGAAAGGTAGTATACACATACACCACAACACCCACACCAACACAACACCAAACCACAAACACACCACCACATAATATGATATATATATAATAGTTATATATATACTATATATACAGATAAGTATATTTTACACATGTACACACACACACACACACACACACACACACATACATATATATTATATATATATATATATATATATATACGAATTAACTAAGTATATAGGAATATGAATGAGAACAATATTGGCTATTATACAACTGACAAGACCGAGCATATTTTTGACTGATATTATACTTTCTCTAGAATTATTTGGATTACAAGGTTTCCTTAAGGCATATCAAAACCATATGGATACTGTTAAACTAAATCTAAATACCGTGCTAAAACCAAATGAATAAATTTAGGAAGTCCAGGTATTACAAACCACTATCTGTGATCTAGGTTGTAACTTTTAACAATGAAATTGGTTGGCTCAGTGAACGATTCTATAGGGGACTTTTAAAGAACTAAAGCTTTAGTCAGGAACCTTATCAATTGCACCACTGATGTTAAGTCACTTATGCTGAGCAGTTTTTATACTCCAACTGCCTTTCAGTACAAAAGCAAGCCTAGGATTTCTGACCTCATACACCTACTAATTTATAATATTAACTACACAGGAAGATACTTCCACTTGGACAGATGGAACAGTATATCTGCACAGGTATTAGTCATGCTATCTCAATGTTGATGTACTGTGATGCAATGTGTTTGTTTCTTTCTCTCTTTGGTTACGCCCACGCCCATTTCTGATAGGTCCTTAAATCTCCACTAAAATACCTTTAGCAGTGTATCTATGTGCTGTAAGCCAGAAGCTTCGGCATATCAGGGGTAATGTCTTCATATGCTATGATGAGTGATGGGTTCTACCCTAGGATATGCGGCATTACTAATAAAGCTGGATTAAGCCTCAAAAGTGCCGTTCTTAAATTTACTCTTCGCAGTAAGGTTAACGTTAACTCTTTCGTTGGCTTACAGTTTTAATGCTATTTCATTCCATTGCCTTAGTATAAATTTGCTTGCTTAGTATTACCGGAATTAAAGATAACCGTAATCTTCTTGGTGTAGCATTACCAAAACTGCATATTGTTCAGTGATTTAACTTGGAAGAACTGAAGTAACTATGAACCCCGAATGAGCACACTAACCCTGTTGTAACAAGTTATTTTGCAATATTGCAGAAATTGTCCATTTCATTATACTTACTAGGTTCTTTGTGCTTTCAATTATACTAGTGGAAAATTAGCAGAGTATTTTAAGCAATAGTGGTCATTTACGACAAACTGACGAAGACTCCAAAATCCTTCCCTAGAGTCATTTATGATGATATCAGGCATCATATAAGATAACTCTCCGGTATATTCGCTGAAGCTGTGTGATTCCGCTGCAACAAAGAAACTTACAACATTGTAAATGGATGCCTGAACTTCCCCTAGGGAGCCGTGGGCAGAGAGCTTACGACGCCCTCTCCCCAAGTCTCACCAAAGGCTTCAGTTTTCAATAATGATGTTTTTACTGATAGATGTCATCTTTACTTTCCCTTTTATCGTTTGGGCACAATGAATACACTTTATTTCGATTCCTGACTTGTGATGTCATATGCAAAACACTTGAGAATTATTGAAAACATCAGTAGGTGTTAGAGTGATGAATGAGGGCAAATTGCCACAAAAGGTGATGATGATGTATGTGGTGAGATACAGCTCCGATTATATTTATGGAACGCAACCGAACGTTCGCTGATGCCATGAAAACCTGCGCCACTCTCTGTGAAGGGAAAAAGGCCTATGGTGAAGCACAACAGAGTTCCCAAAATTTCTAAGATTGATTAATAGCTATAACGGGCGCATAATATCTGTTACTGAATTCATGTTCGGCTCAATACAGCACTGCTGATTTCCTTCTAAAAAGGTTATCTTTAAAGTAAAAAGTGTAATGGTTTTCTCACTGGGACCCGCTCTCGATCTAATATACTGAGCCATAGAGACTCTCACTACTAATAAAACAACTAATAATTTAACTGCGTCAGTTACTAAAGCCTGGTTGTGCATAACATAAGTGAACGGGATTAATTAAAAGTGATGACGGTTTTACTTCTTTTGGAATTATTTTAATTTTAATCATCCACTAAATGCAGCAAATGTCATTCAAATTCTTTTTAGAATAAGTGGAAACTTTATTGTCGGAGGTAAGTGGCCCAATGATACCGTTAAATTTGTTGGCCTGGTTCTTATTGCAGTTTCTTATAATCCCCAACGTGAAGGGGTTCGTTTCTATAAAACTACAAAATTGCAGCTCCTATGATAGTTCCTTTTTAGAATAGATTTTTGGAAATGGCCAGAGATATGGACACAAAACTTTGGAAAAAAGATTGCCACGGTGGGTTCCTGAAGTTCGGTGGCCATGCATGTCTATCAGAAGTGACTCCATATGGGGAATATGATGTAAATATTGATTTCCCTTGAATTTCAGTAATTGTTCCACACCTTCTAATCACCACTTTCTAGGTCGTCTCCCTCCTTCCAACATTAAAATTATAAACTCTTTTTACCTAGAATTATACGAGTAAGCTCTTTTTACCAATTTATCGTCCTCAGTTTTCTAAACAAGACCAGACCATGGCAGAATATTCTGATCTGTCTTTTTAAAGTTTTTATCCTTTCAGTGCTTGTAACTTCATAATATTCAAGCTTTTCATTGCAACAGTGTCAGCCTTTTATCTTCCATTTGCATTGAACGTCTGTAATACGCTTCCATATAGATAGCTCAAAAATCCCTTCTTACATCTCAACTAGGGCATCAGTAGACACTCCTCTTCACTTCAAAATATTCTGCTCTTCTGGTTTAACCTATCCTGTGATTCCTCTGTTCTTCCACCTACTATTCAGTAATCCATCTTGCTAGTTTCCATTACTCTCATAACATTATTTTAGCTAACAATCCCTTCCAACTTTCTTTTTTTATGTAAACACCTTCAAAATAATTCATTAGTTTCTACTGTTCCTTATACTTTCCTCGATCAACACTTCACTCCAACTCAGTTCAAGACTCATTTTCACCTCCCACAAAGTTAGTATATAGACGTTAAATAGATATGGCAATCAGAGCTTTGTTTCAACACGCTCTTTGACTCCAAATCAGTTATTCTGACACATCTCACATCCATCATGAAAACTTCTAATTACTGTCAACAAATTACCTGTATCACATGCATCCTTAGCATCCTCTACATCTCATCTATAGCCTTTTTATCACAGGTTTTACTGTGTCTTTATATGTCACTTGCAGATTTATTTATGCTCAAATTTCCAACATAACTGCTTCAAAATAAATTCTCGATCTACACACGCAATCTTCTCTTTCCCTCAATCCCTCAATCATCGTTCCTACTCTCGTCATTAAAATCTTATCCTAAACATTCTTTGTTATACTCGGTAATGCTATGATACGGTCACTATAGGGTCACATTTGCCGTCTTTACCTTTATGTCAAGGAACAACTTTTTCTCTCACCAAACCTTTTGGATCTTTTACAAACCCCAGTATGCCAATTAATCCAGCTTTCAGCACCGAGTGCCAACATTTCGTCTGCAATCCCATCAGCTCTTAGTGTTTTAATTCTTCAACTTCTTAATTGCCGCGTTGCGCCCTCAACAGCCACTTCCACAAGTATTCCAAACCGTGCACCAGCCATTTATGCTTTAGTTCTACTCAGCTCTATCTTATTTTCAGCTACCGCATTCAGATACTCCTGATTATTTTATGGACCCACTGCTACATTCACTTTAGATAACGTATCTTTATTTGCATCTTTTATTATAAGATCTAATTGCTCATTAACCTTTCTCTCTGCTTATAATTTCATATAGAAGATCTTATTTCCTCTAAAGCAGACCGTCTCTGTGCTCGGAATAAAAACCATGAAATTAAAACGACTGAATGTGTCTTCTGATCTTGCAAACAAGAAAAAAAAATGCTCAATCCTGAGCTATGTTTCTTGTGATTTTTATTAATTTTGTATTTTAATCAGCGAATCGAAAGTGGGGTAAGGCATAATTAGTTAATGATAATGACTGAGATAATTTTGTGTTCACGCAATGTTTTTGAGTCGAGCATTTTACATTGCAATGGATATTTGTGATTATGATGGAAATTTTTTTTTTCGATTTAAAAGGTAAAATAAATGTATGAAAAGGAAACCTACCAACATATATATGTGACTTGTGGGTAACAGATAAAGTGACTCAAGCTAAAAATTTCCAACACGTTGGTAAACAGTTATTTAGGTGATCATATACCCTAATCATTAGCGGAAAGGTAATGAAAATGCCGACGCGAAGGAAAGTAATGAAGGCTTTCAGGAGTGAAGCAGTGGGAAACAAGGAAGAACAAGTCAAAGCGGTTGACTCTTGCGTTCGTGACTTCTTGATTCTCCACGGAAGAGACCCTCGAAGCAAGTGTTCCTGCAAAGAGGGGGTTGTCCAAGAGGTGACTGGGAGAGAATATGTCAGGAAACAAGTAAATCTATGTTGGAAACATATACATAAATGAGGGAAGATGGCTTTCAATGGAAATCCGTCAAAGTAAAGCGAATGAGCTCTGCAGAAAACTGAGAAAATGATTCGAATAAATACAATCATTACAGAATCTAAAGACGCTCCTCACTTGAGTGGCAGACAGGGCCAGGTGTACACCTCAGCTATTTAAAAATAACTTACCTTCCGAAACACTCAATTGACAGTATATGAAAACTTCAAAATTACGACGTATAGAAAATCATTTTATTTATTAACATGCGCATATGTTCTTCTGAACATTGATAAAGACAATACTTGCCCTGATTAAAAAAGAATTGTAAAAGTAATATAAGTCTCCCCATCATCTAATAAGTTGCATGTGTCATGACCATTGTCGGAAATAATGATTCCCTTTCAATGAGTCAGAGAAGTTCAGAGGAAAAACCTCACTCTAGCATTTAGAGCCAATGAAAAATCGCAAATCCATAAAGCAATGGTCGATGAGAAGTAGGAAAAGCTACTTGCGGAAAAAATACAGAAAAATGGGGTTTCAAAAATCTTCTAAAAATCTGTAACAATAAGGATTAACCGAAGTTCATGAGAGAAGTCCCAGCTCCCATTGCGATGTGAGGTAGAAATTTATTTCGGTAATTTAAATAATTAATAATATAATAATACAATAATAATAATACTAATAATAATAATCAATAATTAAAATAATAATAATAATAATAATAATAATAATAATAATAATAATAATAATAATAATAATAATAATGGAGCGTAACGCTATTGCCAGGACGCTTTCGTTCACAGAATAAGATATCTTGAATCGAAAATCGAACGATGACTCCCTGAAAAAAAAAGTAGGTCGGTAAATGTTATGTCAATACGGCAGAAGGTGAATAAAGAACTTATCCGATCAATAAAGTATTGATTTAATTAACACGAAAACTTCCAGAAGTACATGACGGCCTCTAACTAACATTTGACAACATTATCTTCAGAAACGAAAATCTCCATAGCTTTGATAACCATTCCTATCTGCATCAATGAGTACTAATTTAAAACACCAGAGAGAGAGAGAGAGAGAGAGAGAGAGAGAGAGACGAGAGGAGGGAGAAGAGAGGAGGGAGGAGATTTGGGAAAAGGAAGAGAGAGAGAGAGAGGTACCTGGAATAACTCATTCCATTGCACTGTACCTTGAATTTTACATAAATACTGTTAATAAAGCCATCTCTTTATTTTGTTAATAAAGAACGGTAGTAAAGTAAAAGATTCGCTTTCAGTGAGTAAATATAGATAAACTAATAATAATGAATAAACAGTAAAACAGATGGTAATATAATACTATATTTTCCACGATTTAAAACAGTTAAAACACGCGTGGAAAATTCAGGTAAATTCATCATTAAGAATTAGATGAGTCATCTATAGTAGTTTTGTGACCGTAGAGAGCAAAGGTTCATTTCTCACTGGATTTGTCATCTATAAAAGTTAGAGAGAGAGAGAGAGAGAGAGAGAGAGAGAGAGAGAGAGAGAGAGAGAGAGAGAGAGAGAGAGAGAGAGATAAAACACTCCTCAGTCACTCTCCTCTCTTGGGCTGACTCAAGTTGGACCATTCCTGATCCCTCTGCAAAGTCCATTACGGCTGCCAGCCCCGATCTCTCCATATGGGCAACCTTCATATGACCACAAGGTGGTGTACTGATCATTTCTCCAGTGGAATTTCGCCACTTATTCCTGTGAATGGTTGCAATGAGAGGCTTGCTTTTTGTGGGCACTAGCTCTTGCAGGAAAGTTTCAACTGCAGTCTTTAGTTCAGGCACTAACTCTGATGAGACAACCAAGCCAGACTGTAGCGACCTCAGTGTAGGTGAAGAGATGTCAAAGGGCTCAGCTTCAAAATCCTTCATGCGTGCCAGCAGGTCCTGCACTGCCTCCTCATCCTTCTTCATCCTTGCTGGCTGGCATTCAACATACTCCTATGGCGGCGGTGGCACTTGAGACTGCTTCACAGTAGACTTCACCCTTATAATGTTGTTTGCATTTCTTGTTGAAAACCGTTGCTCCTTATTCTGTAGAAGCTTAGAGTTCAGATTCTAGTTGTTTCTATCCAAATGTCGAGTGGCTGACAGGAGTAAGGTAACCCTGTCACTGACAGAATGAAGTGAATGTTGAAGAATGCCATTTTCTCATCTGACAGAGGAGAAAGCACTGCTCAATAATCTGGCAACCACCTTCCATAATCATGGTTGTCATATGCCATCAGTCCAGGCAGCATGCTGTATGTTGACATGCATCAAGACATTGTACAAGTGAGGTCATCTCCAGGAACGACACCCAAAAACCCCCCAAGTCTGCGCCAGGTTTCTCATAAACTCTGTTGATCAGCTCCTTTAGATCGGTGAGCGCATTGTGTAAGGTCTTGAGATTCTCCTTGATGTCCTCTCATAGCTCTTCATGCTCAAGAATCTTTGTCAGTAATTTATGGATTAGAGCCTCTCTCCCTCGTAATGCTTGGTCTACAGACCACTCCAGTACTACCCCAGCTGTAACCAGAATGTCTGCCATTCTAGAGCTATGTTGCTATGTTATGCTTTTTTTTATTACAAGCAGAAGGATTCTGTCAGTTGACATATGTTGAGAGACAGCTAATGTTAACGTTAGCTAACACAAATTATCAATCATAAGCTCTGAACATAACATTAATGATAAAATTCTCTTTGGACTAGTGAATAATGTTGAATATAAGAACTTACCTCAAACAAGGTATCTCAATGTAGCGAAGAGAATTTTACAGTGACATGACCATTTGGAGAGGTAAACATTAGAGAGGGCGTGTCCTCACATCAATTGGATGTGGGGCTGGCTATGCTTTGTTGAATATTGCAGAAGACAACTGTAGAGATAGTTTATGCTGTTGAGTGAGAAGTGTTAAACTATTTCGGGAAAACATGGCAGTTTGTTTCTTACCAACCACAAACCTTGTTCTTTTTTACCTTTGAGATGACATCTGTGTAGCTTACTTGTAATTTTACTGTCAATGGCTGACCTCAATATGAGCAGAGTTTTCATTTGAGCCTAATATTAAGACTCTCTGATGATTTTGAAACAATTGGTGGCCGTCTGGAATTTGAAGGCCTTTTAAAAATAGGTCCATCCCAATAAATCTGCATCACTTATGACCGATGTCAGCCTCTATGATATTCAGTGTGAACTTGAAAATGTACAATATACTACGAAAGTACTTGTTCCAAGTCCCCAGTTTTTCACTCACCTTTCTATATATATATAATATATATATATATATATATATATTATATATATATATATATATATATATATATATATATATATATATATATATATATATATATATATACATATCCAATGTAGTACGTGCTTGGGAATATCCTCAAATCCACGATAGAAAGGTGGGTGAAAAACTGGGGACTTGGAACAAGTACTTTCGTAGTATATTGTACATTTTCAAGTCCACACTGAATATCATAGAGGCTGACATCGTTCATAAGTGATGTAGATTTATTGGGATGGACTTATTTTTAAAAGGCCTTCCTATATATATATATATATATATATATATATATATATATATATATATATATATATATATATATATATATGTGTGTGTGTGTGTGTGTGTGTGTGTGTGTGTTTGTGTGTGCAAACGTAGTACCGGCGATCTTTTTGATGAGATGTATCAATTTACACATGCTGTAGAAGTTTTCCGCTCAAGAGATTCATTTATGATTCATCAGGTAAACAAAGAATGTGGCAGTGATTTCAGTTTTCTCTAGTGTCATCCTTGTCAAGAGAAAGCAGGTTAATTTTGAAAATAAATGTTACACACACACACATATATACATATACATATATACACACATATATATGTATATGTATATATGTGTATGTATGCATATATGTGTATATATGCATATATATGTATGTATATTTTTGTGTGTATGTGTAGTTTTATGATAATTGAATCCATAATAACTATAATAACTCTTCTCGGGTGCAAGTTATTTGCTATGTGTAATGAAACCAGTAATAAGTGATATTTGCAGGCAAAAAAAGTAATCTGTATATGCAAGACAGAAAACTTCGCCACAAACAAGCATTATCAAGAGTTACAGTGATTTTCTAATTTGTCCTTTTCCTTAAACTTTAGTATCTGCTTAACAATCCTTGATCTTGAATACAAATTAGATGAGAAATCTCAATCATTTCTGGTAAACAGCTCATTGTGCGTTCCTGGACGGCAGCTCTGTATCCAAACATGTTTTCTTATCTGTACATTTGTAACTATGAAAATTATGTTTCCACAAGTAAAAGGAAGAAAGGGGCGTTAGCCAGCTGAATAAGCCACACGTCCCACTATAAGAAAATCGTCTATTTCTTCCAGCTTAAGAATCAAGAAAGACAGAGTAAAGAAGCATTCATAAAAGCGTTGATGGGCCATGGCAAATTCTTCATATTGAACTTCTGCAAGTTTCTGGAGGAGCCGTTTTTTTTAAGCAGTCGAATATCGCAAACTATGACCTGAATAAAGTCAAGAGTGTCTGAAAAGCAAATTCACTACGTTTTATTTCGATTAATCGTTTCAAATTTCAAGAGTATTTAATAAAAGACCAATGTCATTTCTGAAAAATTCCCAAGCACATTCGGCCTTAAGCACAAGCACTTCCGAATCTATCACATAAAAGGGCAATAATTATATTATAAACACGTCAACATCCACATAACAGTCACCATTGACGGTCTTTAACCAAGAGAATAAGGGGAGAGTCCCAATTTACAATTTACCAATTAAGCAGACCTCAGAAGTTTAGTCCCGAAAACCACGCCCGTCGAAAGAACTCAATGAACAATGTCCCTATCCACTCCGATCCTTACCACTATTTCAGACACTTTGAGAGAGAGAGAGAGAGAGAGAGAGAGAGAGAGAGAGAGGAACAGCCACAGAAGGAAAAAAGGATCACATAAAAGTGGGTAAATAATATCTATCGGCGAGTTGTGGGTCGGCGGTGAGCGTGAGGACATCGTCTTGTGGGGAACCAACTCCCCGGAAAATGATTTAAAATGAGACGCAGATATGATTGGCTCATACTGTCCGCCTCATCTCGACTGGAAACCCCCAGCGTTAGACCAGGGGAGAGAGAGAGAGAGAGAGAGAGAGAGAGAGAACAGGAAGGCCAGATTAAGGAAAATGATGCTGATGAACGGGAAAGGACTTTGAATCTGAGAATAGTTGGGAGGACATGGAGTTCGTATTCAAATTACGTACATTTACGTAATATAAAAAAAGGGTAGATAGTATAGTGCACGCAAACAATTGCATTCGGATTGAAAAAAAACACACACACAAAAACGGAGAAGGCATATAACAGGAAAATGGAAAAATAGGAAAGACGTACCTAACGCTGAAAGTTAAATATACACAACCGGGATTAAATTGCGAAGGTCCACCACAGGTTCTGTGCATTTTGCTGTGCAGTCTCCGGTCGGTAGCTAGTGAGAAGATTAATTGCAAATATGAGATTACCTGGACGCGTTAAGTCAAAAGATCACTACTGACTCGCTTCCAGCAGGCCGAAATCATAACTGCAAAAACATTAGATAAAGAATGCAGCGCAGAGTGTAGGCTATGTATGGCTCACCAGGCAAACCTAATAGCAGGATGAACGTCGAAAGGAAATACAATATGCTTTCTTCTTTATTTTCCGAAACAACAACGTCTTAGAAGAAGGAAGAATTACACAAACTTGAAAGTTCAAGGTGATAAAGTCTTGATACTGATAGAAATAAAGACTCGGAACCTATAAACCTGCACCAAATAAACAAAGAGAGAAGCAACGAATAGCAACGAAAAATGTAGCCAATCGATTTCCGATGAAAAAGAAAGAAACCGAATGAATGAACGCAAAGGAAAAACAACAAAAACACAAGGCAGTCAGTCGCTCCAGAAAAATCGAACGAATGAATGGAAGAGAAAAAGAAGGCCTTGAAAAAGTATAGAATTCTATGAAAGAAGAACAGCCAAGCAACAGTAATGTGATATAAATGTTCTCAACAACATCACTGAAGCAGCTTTGAAGAACAAAATACTCAATCTGAATAAGAAAGAGAAGGAAAAGAGGAAAAGATTTATGATAAAACGAGGGAAATAAGCCTGAGAAAGGCAACTCTGGTAATAAAAAAAGAAGAAGAGACAAAGGTCTAGTGCTTTAGAATCGTAAATTCTTGTACATATACAAACAGAAATAAAAAGAAGGGGGAATTAGAGAAGCAAAACTCCGACCAAAGGCCTTTAACGTGTAAGGTAAAGCGGATAGTCTTTGTGGAAAGAGAGCAAGAGAGGAGAGAAAAGCAGAAAGAAAAAGCGGAGAGATTCTCATACAATGCCGAACTTTAATTCCGCCAGAATGAAGGCGCTCGCAATAGCGCCAGGTGCGGCTAAGCCCAATGGAAACCCGATTGTGGACCTTTGCCGGTATTAAGCAAAAATATAAGTGGGATCAAGAATCAACAAGAGTACGAGGAACGATTATGCAAACTTTCCGAGGGCATAAAAGCTCTTCTGAAATCACTCTCGCAAATTCATTAAGCTCTCGAGGCCTTAGAATAACTAGAATTCATAAGGCATTTAGATATTTCACTGTACGCTGGAAATACGTAGCGATGAACGGTACCTGAAAGCAGACGGAATCATTTTATAGCAAAATAACGCCAATGAACTACAGATGAAGAGTAGAAAAATTCGCAGAGTACTCAGATATGCATGTATTTATAAGTCAGCTAATACTCACGAGAGAGAGAGAGGAGAGAGAGAGAGAGAGAGAGAGAGAGAGAGAGAGCAGTGCAGAGAATAACAGTAAATTTTCAGTTGGATGGAACTAGAGCCTCTGCCATTGCTTTCTCAAAATGTTGACGGCGTATGCGTATCCAAATAACAAAGTGACAAACATCATTTATTTTCGAACTAGATAAACATGCAAAAGAGAGCATACCTGTTTAGAAAAACCTATGGAAGGAGAGGAGGAGAAAGATAGAGAAGGAGAGAGGAGAGAGAATGGGTGGACCAGTGACAAGAACGACTTCCTCCCGAGGACTTGCCGGGAGAATCCCATGGCGTAATCTGACCGATTATATTGATAAGCCGTCAGGGGAGGGAATGGCTTTGTCACATGCATTACCTTACGAAGTTATGTTCGTCAGCAACAGTCTGACGAATACCGGAAGAAGACTGCCGCCTGCAGACACCACATAACCACATCTTGACCGCCCCTTTTTGCACTTATCACCAGATTGGCTGCGTCTCTTTCAGCCGGTGCCGAGTCCCTTCATGCAACAGAAGTACTTACACTAAGACAGGCTAGCCTACACGATTTTTAGTAACGCAGTGAGAAATAAGAAGCCAGATGGCCAATATACTGCGAAGGAAGGAGGGGCGGGGGAGTGGGGAGGGGGTGAGGGTGACAAAGTGTACGAACAGGAGGAACTGCAGAGGCTGGAGATGAAGAGACCGAGACCGCCTGAGAGATCCTCTCAAGTAATCTGTGGACCTTGCTTTCAAGAGTATAAATTGTCGATGACGATGGCGATGACGGTGTTGGTGACGTCGAGGGGGAACTTCCTCTCGTTCTCTCTTTCTCTCCCTCTCTCTTCCCCTTTCAGAATTTCATTGCCGCTTCATCTACTCTATTGAAATAACATGACGAATGAACCCGACGTATCTGTACCGCATTTACCTCTACAATGATGTTATCGATGAGCAGAGATTTCCGTAGCAGGTCATTATACAGCTGGGAGAGGAGAAGAGGAGGGGACTGGATAATAGAATGAAACGAAGGCATGGTGGAGGACGGAGAAGAGAGAGAGAGAGAGAGATTTTCAATAAAAAGGTCAAAAGAAAATAAGAAAAAATATGTATAAAATAGCCTAAAGAGAATAAAACTTCCCAATACAAGATGGAAACGAATATCACAGTAAAAAGAAGAGTTAAGGAAATGCGTAAGAATGGAAATTAGCAAAAGTGAAAATAGTTAATGAAGAATATTAATGGAGCCTCTTTTTGTGTATAATTACACAGAGCTGAAAAATAAGGAAAACTTGAAACATTACTGAAGTTCTTAAAAACGAATTAAATACAGAGATGGAACTAAATAATTTGGGAGAGAAGAGCAAATATAACGAGACCAGGTTTTCTTTGGCAAAAAGTAGGGTGTACACGTCATAAAAAAAAAGACATAGCAGCTAACAAAAGATGGAAAGGACTGGCGTCTCGTAAAGCATAAACCTAACAGACTAAAAAGAACATTCAATAATAAGTATATATAGTTCCGTGAAGACCACTCGGCAGTAAATAAATGGTCTCGATCTGATAATACATGAGATTATTATACAAAGGCGATAATCATGCAATGCGAAAATAATACACGTTACACCTCAGTAAACCTCTCTCCCACCGGGTTGCAAATTCCTGAGATGTATGCTAGTATTGCACCAGCCCTGTTTTTTTTTTATGTCCCTAGGTTAGGTTTAGGTTAGGTTACGTTGAGCTAGGACAGGTTAGATTTCCAACGCTGAGATTTGGGTGGGGGAAACATAATGAGATTATTTTCAAGAAAATGCTATGGTTAGTTCTTGAGATATGGCGTCATGCCTTTCCCAGGGAAATGGACCGAACCGTGGCCATGACCGAACTCGGTTGCATCTCGGGAAAATGCGACCGGGTTCGAATTTAACAAGATTTTTCTTTGATTAGTCAACGTAAGTTTTGTTCCTCTGCTAGGATTCTGATATGTATGTCATTTGGAGATTCAGTTGTTGTTCTTTATCCTCTATTTGAATTATGTGAACCACACAAATATAAGGTATTAGGACGAGTTGAAGTTATATGAACGAAAAATGTTCACACTCTGCTGCTAACAAATATTGGCCTTAAATATGGTACGAATGATACAAGAATTAATTTGTGTTGTTTGATCCTTCCATAACAATGATATGTAGTTTACTGCAAAAGGAACAGATGCAAACATTTTTGTATTTTAAACAGAGATCCTTGATCAGTAAAAGTAAAGTTAGGTCTTGTAAGGAAATTGACTTATTTTTAGTTTTCTGTAAAAGCCCTCTATTGAGACGGCTGTGTCTGTCTGTCCGCACTTTTTCTGTCCACCCTCAGACCATAGAAGCTACTGAGGCTAGAGGGCTGCAAATTGGTATGATGATCAGCCACCCTCCAACATCAAACATACCAAATTGCAGGTCTCTAGCCTCAGTATTTTTTATTTTATTGAAGGCTAAAGTTACTCATGATCGTGCGTTTGGCAACGCTATACAACAGACAACCACCGGGCCGTGGCTCATACAGCATTATCGTGACCACCGAAAATCCTTGACATCATATTATAAAACTCGATTGCGCCGAAGAAACTTCGGCGTATTTTTTATTTGTTTTATCTAAGGTTGAGGTTAGCCATGGATCGTGTGTCTGGCAGTGCCGAGTCGAATTCCGGAGGCGCCGCCGACGCACCTTAACTTGACCGTATCTGGGGAGCAATTGAGCGCTGTCCGGTCGTAGCTGAGGTTTTCATACTGCAACACATCGAGAAGCTCATAACAAGATCGTGACACGGGCTCGTCGAGAGGCTCGTCCAGATCGTCAAAGGTGCTTTTTTTAATTTCGATTTGGTAGCCTTTTTAAAATTTCAATTTGGTAAGCCTAGGAACACAGGCCACCACCCAGTCGTGACTGAAATTTTCATGGGCCGCTGCTGAGAGTTTCATACAGAATTATACACAGAAAACTTGATTGCGCCGAAGTTCATTTCCATAATTTACTTAAAGAATATCTTGTCCAAAATAAAGTAACAACGATATATATATATTTTCTTTTTTGCATACAAAACTACAACACTGACAAAATTCCTTTCAAATGATGCTCAGTTTATCTGTTACGGACATTGCGGTAGTAAAGCACATTAATTGTATTTATGGTTATGGAAATATTAGTAATCAAGAAAATCTGATGTTGACCCTTAATCTACATATACACTACATAAGATAAAGAGAGAGAGAGAGAGAGAGAGAGAGAGAGAGAGAGAGAGAGAGAGAGAGAGAGACTTCAGCAACATACTGCTGTTAACGTCTGTTTTTAAAAAATCAAATGGTTGATTTTTGTTAATCCTAATCAACAGGCGGAGAATTCTCTAAACCCAACCATACAATGAAGGCAAGAGAAGCATACCAACAGGTCAAGGAACTCATATTTATTAAGTTGCAACGTTTCGAAGCCAAACAGCAGGCCTCATTTTCAAGCTAAAAAGTAACAATATCTAATTAGTACAATAAAATTAAGCTACAATATTAAAATACACAATGTAAGGTAAAATAAAACAATCACAGTTAAAAATACAAATAAGGACCAACAGTTGAGTGCACAGACAGAGGAAGGACTAACAAAAAACGTAAACAGTTCACGAGAGGTAAAGAGGTGTAGACGTGGCATGGGTGTTCAGTGAGGGGACCAGTTTTATAATAAACAAAGATTCATCGATTGTTAAAACCTTGTGATTGGAAGCTCTGCCCAAAACCTTAAAGTCCTTGTACTGAATAGAATGCCTACATTTATCGGTATGATCCCTTATGTTGGAAAATTCGGGATTCGAAAGCTTAGTGCCAGTTCTATAGCTGACAGCTCTATTACTGTCAATTCGGACCTTAAGTAACCTATGTGTCGATCCAATATAGGTTCCTCGATTACATCGAGGACAAGTAAATTTGTAAATAACACATGAGGTCATCAAAGGATCCAAACGGTCCTTGAAGCTGAAAAGGTTACCGATTTTCAGTGGGTTTGTGGGTATAATTTTGATTTTCATGGCAGGGAGATGACCAGATACTAACGCGTGAAGTTCCTTATAAAAAGTTGTATTGTGAATAAGTTACTTAAGGTCCGAATTGACAGTCATAGAGCTGTCAGCTATAGAACTGGCACTAAGCTTTCGAATCCCGAATTTTCCAACATAAGGGATCATACCGATAAATGTAGGCATTCTATTCAGTACAAGGACTTTAAGGTTTTGGGCAGAGCTTCCAATCACAAGGTTTTAACAATCGATGAATCTTTGTTTATTATAAAACTGGTCCCCTCACTGAACACCCATGCCACGTCTACACCTCTTTACCTCTCGTGAACTGTTTACGTTTTTTGTTAGTCCTTCCTCTGTCTTCGCACTCAACGGTTGGTCCTTATTTGTATTTTTAACTGTGATTGTTTTGTTGTACCTTACATTGTGTATTTTGATATTGTTCGAAACGTTGCAACTTAATAAATATGAGTTCCTTGACCTGTTGGCGTGCTTCCCCTGCCATCATTGCATACCTAATCTTCTACAGACATTTTTTTTTGAACCGTTGGCTCTTAATTTTATTTGGCAGCTGCCTGTTCAAATATAGTTTTTCTTTCACCCAAAAAAATTCTGAAAGAAAATTGGCATGATGTACAATGACACTCATTTTTTTCAACCTGCTGATAAATTTGGTTAAGGCTAAAAACATTTAACCGCAGTTGGGTACAAGAAATCTTCTTATTACTCTATCTGCACAATTACTCTCAGGTTACCGTAAAATCAGGACTTACACTATCTATGCAAAATAGTAAATTGTTATTGAACACAAACAATAGGCAGAAAAGGAAGATTGTTGAGGTTGCTCTCAGTACCTAATTTTATCCTAAATGAAGATAACTTTAAGGCTGACAGTTTGTGTTCTATTATGTAATTAAAGCAGCCAACCTTAACATATTTAGCAATTGTTGTTTATAGTGGCAGTTCGGTAATGACCGAAGGTGGCTATTTATAAATTACTTT
>NC_087213.1:44505755-44523255 GCF_015104395.2 Macrobrachium nipponense
ATATTAATTCCAAGGTAGAGCGAATTAGATATTAAAGAACATTTGTATCTTAATTCATATATATATATATATATATATATATATACTATATATATATATATATATGAATTAAGATATAAATGTTCTTTAATATCTAATTCGCTCTACCTCGGAACTAGATATTAAAGAACATTTGTATCTCAATTCATATATATATAGTATATATATATATGATATATATATATATATATATATATAGAATATATATAATATATATATTATAGTATATATATATATATATATATTATATATAATATATGTATATACATTATATATATATATATATGTATATTGTGACACAGTGCCAAGTATCTGGTTACCACACTTACCATGCATTAACTGATACCTCACAAAAGCCAGACACCTGAACCATCATCACAGGTACTAAAAGACTGAATACTCTAAAGGCAACAGTGATCCCTTAACAACTTACCAGTATTGCAGAAAATCAGACTAAGTTCATCAAAACAGGTGTGAGATAATCTTGTAAGTAATTAAATTAATCAAAGGGCATCACTCCATCAATAACTTTAAAACTCTAAGTATTTCCCTGATTTCAGAAGTCTAAGTACTTCCCTGGTTCTAAGTCACTTCAAGTTACTTGAAGGAAAACAGATCAATTACCACTCTATGTTTCTACCTAACATCGATATAATCATATGCAAATATATTGGTATAAAAATGAAAACACTTATAAAATAAATACAAAAATTTATTATTAAAGTCAAAATTTATAAGTGAAATTCACAATATCAGGGAAAATTACTGTTACTTGAAAACAAAGTAAAGTTTAATTAATTCTTGAATCAAATTAAGTAAAATTAAATCAAAATTAATTTATCACAAAATTCAAGAAAATTAATTCAATTGAAATTCAAAAGTGTTAGGCAATAATAGAAAATTTGAAATTAATTCACAAGTGTTAGACAATAACAAAACTTGAAAAGAATTCTAAGTAAATGCAAATTAATTCACAAGTGTTAAATTTAATTAAATGTGCAATGATTAAGCAATGAAAATAACTAAGTCAATTAAATTGTGAATGCAAATGAAATTACAGAAAAATGTGGACAATATCAAAATTTTCAAAAAGTATTAATCACACAGAATATAAAATAAAAAGGCCCACTTCAATAAGAAAATGAACAAATGCACAAAAATGAAACAAACACAAAGCACAAAAATTTGCAGTGTGTAAAAACGTAAATAGTTTCTCTCAAACCACTGTAACCATCAGTTATTTAGTTTTTACCAAACCACTGTTCAGTTCAGTTATTAGTTGTTACCTAACCACTGTTCCTATCAGTTATTAGTTGCAACTAATAAAAATATAACACACTTTACCTTTTTGGTGTACAGATTTCTTTCTTTCTTGCTGCAGCTCATTTCACACTTTCACAAAACCAGACGCCGTTACAATAACAATGTTTGTTCAGATTCCACAAAAAAACACTATATAACACTAAATAAACTGTAAGAAATATCAAATCTGAAATTTACAAATTACGAATGACCATTCAAATAAGTACGAAATCGTTACGTTACTTAAAATCAAAAGTGCTATGCGATGGAGAGAGAGAGATGTTAACAGTTTGAGTCTTTAAGCCCGAATGAAAAAACTTCTCCCTTACGGAAGCTGGACAGTGGATCTAGCACAAAACGTTTTGGGCAATAATGCTTCCAGAAGCTTCGAAATCTTACGCAACTTTACGAACAAAATGTATAATCTGCACGTGGCTTTGACAAAGACATACACGTATGAGACGATTCTGCTCAACAGACACGTACCCGATCGAAATGGAGGTTGAGCGATAATTAAGACTGACATGTTTTGATAACAATGTGAAGAATCGAGCTCTCTTATGAAATGTGTTGACAGATTAGGAAAAATAATTAGCTTTGAACGTACAAAGATATTCTCTCTTTCTACATTCTACGTTATATATTTTTTTTATAATATGTAATGCGAAATCTGAACACACATTTAAAGCATCCTGTCTCTAAGCTATCTAGGAATCTGAAAAAATTTTGTAAAATTCAATTCTAACATCTTATACAGTCAAAGAGGGGATATATGCATTTTGACAGTAGCAATATATAATAATAATAATAATGATAATAATAATATAATAATAATAATAATAATAATAATATATAATATAATAATATAAATAAAATTAATAATAATATATAATAATATATTAAATTAATTATATATTATATAATATCTATATATATATATATATATAATATATATATATATAATATATTACGAATTAAGATACAAATGTTCTTTAATATCTAATTCGCTCTACCTCAGAATTAATATATTTGTCATATATGTTAACTGAGGAGGAATTTTTTAGTTGACAAGAAATTCGTCTGCTCATGGGCGCGAACCACGGAACCGAGAATTCAGGGCGTACAGTGAAACACTCTAAACCACACGGCTATCACGTGATAGCCGTGTGGTTTAGAGCGCTTCACCATGTGTCCTGAATTATTGGACCCGTGGTTCGCGCCCATGAGCCGCCGAATTTCTTATGAACTAAAAAATTCTGTGTATCCTATGTACGCTTGTCACTTCCATGCCTCGGATCCAAGTGCGAGCAATATGAAGCCAATAATGATATCCGGTAGCGGGAAACGAACCCGCATCCATTCCGATCATCCAAGCAAAGAAACTCCAATAAACGATGGTAGTAAAACCTTTACAACATGCATATATATATATATATATATATATATATATATATATATATATATATAATATATATATATATATATATAATATACACACACATATATATATATACATATATATACATATATATATATATATTATATATATATATATATATATATATATATATATATATGTGTGTGGTGTGTGTGTGTGTGTGTGTGCGTGTGGTTGTGTGTATGTATGTATGTATGCATGTATGTATTTATGCATATAACAGAGAGAGAAGAGAGAGAGAGAGAGAATTACCTTGTATGTTGCTGGGAGTGCATCGGACGTATTAATTAATAATAAAAGAAATAAAAGATGAAACAAATGGAGTAATACGGAACTTGCCACCTGGTTTCATACAAGAAAGAGCGATGAGGTATTTGTTCTGAAACAAATGTTTGATCAGTTTAAGAGTAAATGGTAAAAACTGTAAGTGATATTTGCACCTGGGGAAAGATTATAAAGAAAAGGTAGCGATATGATTTGGCTGGTCTTATGTATTTAACATGAATAAAGTAATTTATCGGGAGAATTTAGAAGATTTATGACAAAAGCGATTTTTATGTTAGTATATGTAGAGAGTAGAGGGACTGGTTTGATGTAGGGAAAAAGACCTTTTCCGACGCCGATGGGTTGGTCAAAAATCCAGATAAAAACAAGAATTGTAATTGCAAAGATAAGAAAAAAGAAAAGTTCGTGAACAAAGTGGACTGGCTGATGATATCAGATGATATTATGTTAATTTGTTATGGTAAAGGAGTAAGTAAATTGAAAAGGAATATCAGCAAGAATATACATAGTTATGCGTGTCAGTGATAATCAGGAAAATGAAACCATGAAGTAGAAAACTCAAAGAAATTCACTTGTGTAACTGGAAATGAACTTAATGAGGTGGTTTATAGAATAACTTGGAAATGGTTTTAAAGTAGAAGGCTTTTGTTTATGGATTATTGGGCCATCTCTGCTCTATGGAAGTAAAAGAGTGATGTTGAATGCGAATGAATAAAAGGCGGTGAAAGTTGAGAGATAAATCATTTGAGTGTTATGTGAAGAAAAAACGGTTGAAAAGATGAAGAATGCGTACATACAGTAAGATGCGGTGGAATATGGTGAACACATTCATCAGTGGCAACTATGAGTGTGTGGAGGGCGGTAGCCGGTGAAAAAGGCAAATATTTTGGAAGCTTTGGGAGAACAGCCTCAAGGCTGATATGAATGGGATGTTAACCACCGAAGATAAATTCTCTGGGGCCACCCTCTACTATTAAATCTAAATAGGGATAGAAACCCAGTTTACCTTAATCCTTCAACATGTATTTAATATAACCAAAGAATTTAACGCCAGTACAGATCTTGAACAAAAGCCGTCGTCTTCTATCGTACGTTTTGCGTATTTTGGGTGAAGGTGTGCTAGGGCGAAGGCTGAGGCTGATGGATCCTCCTCGGGGAAGAGTGGAAGGCGGTGCGTTCCCCTTTGGCCCACTCCAACTAATGACTAAAGCGAACACACAAAACGCTCAAGTGGATGATGATTCCTCCACTTAAACATGAAGCCTTCAAACTTTACTCCACCATAAGGTAAGTCTGGAGTAAAGGTTCTCAAAAAAGAGAGAGAGAGAGAGAGAGAGAGAGAGAGAGAGAGAGAGAGAGAGAGAGAGTTAAAACTACAATAAAAAAGGACCGCATCTTTAATGGCTCTCGAGTGTCTTCCTCGCCAGCCTCTAACACATAATGCGACGTGCACCATATATCACAAAAGAGTGAAATTCCAGATTGACAATGCAAGATACTTTTTCTCCCATTGCATCCGACGTAGAACTGTCCTTGTTTGCTGCATCAGGCCAAAAAGGTCTTTTCAATGTGTACTACAGAATAACTGCTGTCTCTTACATTCCATTTCTTACACATTTTCAAATCCAAAATGTCCGATCGTGAGTGAGAGCAAAATGAAAAGATGCGCTCTTCAAACAGCCCTACTTTTATAACACACTCGCAGAAGCACCTTACACGGGAAAGAGGTATACCTGAAACTACGATGGCTTTCAATTTCATTTATGGAAATCACCAATTCATGGTGGTGAAAAAGTTTTCATTATCATTAATAGTAGGATTAATGGCAGCCTGTATGTAAACCCTTCCGGAAAAAGGTACATAAAAGCAAAATACGAATGATAAAGAAAAAATCTTATAAAAAAATAAAGGAAAGCATAGAGAACATTAATTTCAGATATTCTGGCGATTTCAAATATGCCTTTCCAAGGCTAAAGGGCAAGATTTCCGAAAAAAACTCTTATCTAAGGGTAGAAATACCATGATTCGGTAATTCAGTGATCATAAAATCAAAAAGCAATAATTCAAAAAGGTAAGAAGGGCCATGATTTGTGAGACTGACGAGCAGGACCCAATACAAGGCCCTGACCAAAGAGAAATCCTCGCACATCCTGAGTAAAGGTCACCAGAAAGACGGAAGATGATTACTAATCAATTTTCGTTATGGTAACCTATGAAAAACTTTTTGAAAACAGTGAGGTTTCGTTCAAGTGCGCAAACATAAAATAAGTGCGTTTATGAATAAATATTCGTGCAGAACAGCAGGAAAAATGACAGAACCAGCTGCTTCGGATGCCCCAAATTACACCAGTTTTTGGCAGCAGGCGAACAGAATTTACAGATTTTTCGAAGAATCTGTGTCAGGAACAAATAAGAAGACTAAAAATTAGCAGTTGGTAGTTAGAAAAAGTCTCAAAAAAGCACATACACACACTGCATTTAGTTATAATATAATATATATATATATATATATATATATATATATATATATATATATTATATGTATAAATATATATATATATATATATATATATATTTATATTAGTATATATTATACATATATATATACATACATATATGTATGTAAGTATGTATGTATGTATGAATATATATTATATATATATATATATATATATATATATATATATATACTATATATATACATATATATATATATATATATATATATATATATATATATATAAATATAAATATATACATACATATAAACTGTTAAGTTATATTTACAGGAGAGTCGAAATCAACGTATTTCACTCTGGACCACCGGTTGATGCAAGACGAAGTCTCACAGTCTACTGTTGCTTTTAAATCAACCCATGACTCGAATCCTGACCAGCGCGGAAGCACTTATCAGTTGTAATCCCCTCTGAGTGAAGATTACTCCCAAGACATAATTATTTTAAAACTATACGATATTTATGGCATAACATTCATGATTATTTAAGTGTTAGAAGAGCTTACCAACGAGATATCATTGTGGATTTAGGTTAAGAATGATTCTGAATACAAAACCTGAGTTCGACAGGCAAACGAGTACTTACTACAGCAGAGGCTGTATCACCATATACTCGTATCTCTCGAGATGACTCAGTGGTCAAAGCCACTTTTTATCTTTGTATCTAAACCAGACTATCTCCGAATCGTAGACGGTGCAGAAGCACTTACCTATTATGATATCCATTATGAGTTAGTAGTCATCCTGATATTAAATAGTTGTGGCATAATATATATATCTATATATATATATTATATATATATATATATATGTATGTATGTATGTATATGTATACATATATATATATATATATATATATATATATATATGTGTGTGTGTGTGTGTGTGTGTGTGTGTGTGTGTGTGTGTGAATATAAACTGTGTTGAGATATGGAAGACTTATTGAGGAAAGACTGAATTATATGTTCCAGGTATTAGGGAAGCCATTATTTGTCAAAGCAAATATTAAGCCACAGGTAACCTTAGGGAGAACTTACACCCGAGAACTTACACCCAAAGGTTATTATTATATTATATAATAATATAATTAACAAGCGTATCTACCTTGACCTATGTCTTTTTGGATGGTTATGTGGCTGACAGTGGCCTCATCCATTCAGATAAGAGATGAAATGGCTAGATGGATGGTGTCACAGTTGCCCCCTTCCCCACCCAGCTTTATCTATTAAGACAGAACTAGGGTCGAATCCTGGACTGAGTAAATGCAGTAAATCCATGATTAAAATAAATTTTCCTTTCTCGAAGTTTGATGTAGAATTTAATCGTGCTTGCTTCCGACGTCACTGAAGGATCGTGTCATTTCATTATTTTCTTTTATTACATCTATTATCGTTACTTCTTTTTCATTTTCCCCTTGTCTATTTTTCATTCGTGTTAGTTATTTTTGATTACCAGTATCTATGTTCTTGAAATTGTTTATCTTTTTTAATATTCTTTTGACCAGGTTGCTTGGGCGGGAGATAATTGTCCCTTTTATGGATCGTTGATCAAACCATGACCAAAGGTAATGCAAAGGTATTCTAATAATGGTTCTAAAATAAATGTCCTTGCATTAAAAAAAGAAATAATATTTCTGTACTCTGAAATGAAAGTTCCATATTTTGTAGACATCTAAGCTAAAGGACTTGAAAAGCTCTAATGGACCTTACTGGATCTGTGAATAGCAGACTGTTTCCTGAAAGGTAACTAGAAAAGGCGCAGGTTAGGTATTGCTTAAAGAATTTTTGTGCCGAGATCTATTTCAATAACATTTCTAACGGGACAGAAATTTGATTTAAGGGAAAAATTCCTCTTTATATCAATTGATTCCTAATGGATTTATATTCACTGTGAAACTGACTGTGGTTAGGAGAGCGTGATCACTCGCTCTACTACTACCAGCCTCTAAATGACGGTGTCACCTCTCTCCTGGAACATATTCCGTCTTTCCCCGACATGATCTGCAATTCCTATCATTCATAATCTCAAGAATGCTAACATGAATGAAAAACAGATCTGGCAAAAAGTAAAACTGATGAAAGATAAATTTATCAAACTAGAATTATAAGATCACTCAAACTTTCAAGGAATCCGTAACAAGCAAAATTGAAGTCCCAATCAAGCTCTGTGCTAGGAAAAATAGAGGGAATTCCAAAGCACAACTACGCTAATCAAGCATGTTAATTATATCTGATTAACCTTAGTATACTCCTTAAACATTACATTAAACAACTAACAGTGCAAACAGACATTAAATAGACCAAAATAAAGAGTGGCAACTAGACGAAAAAATTGGGAAACAGTAATTCTATATGAATGTAATGATGCAAAAACTTATTCTTAACAAATTCTTGGATAACTGACTCATGGTCCATTTTGCACACGTGTTCAGTCCAATTAATGATTCAGTTAATTAGACTTTCTCTGAGCAAAGGGCGGCCCTCGTCCTCTCTCAAATAATGGACAGAGAACCGGCATATTATTTAGGGGGTGAACTGAGCTTGGCCTGTGAGTGTGACACACTCCCAATGGTAGTAGTTCACTTCAGGAGCACTGGCTGGTTGGTTTACATAAGGTTAACCTATGCCAGGCACCAGCCCTGGCTATAAGGGGGCCCCTCAAGTTGGTAAATTGTTGAAGGAAGCATTCCCGGAGGGGACCTCCAGTCAAAAGAGACAAATACTAAAGACGTGCTGCTCCAAAGCCAACGTGTTCTGAGGAGGACTCACACAAAGTTTGGAAGGTGGAAGTTGGGTGAAAAATGGGTATATTCAAATGAAATTCAAAATGTCGTGGGTCATGGTGATGCTTCTCATGCTTTGCTGTGTTCTCTAACTGTGGCGTCCTGACATGGCATCCCAGGGGACGAAAACTTTCTGTTGGGAAATAAACGATCACCACACTAAAGGAATAGGAGGAGCACTATATTTCTAGATTTCAGGGTTCCATATGAATACAGTTATGTCTGGGTAGTACGTATCCTTGAAATGAGTTAAGTCTGGGTATTAAATGTCCTTGAAATGAGTTAAGTTTGGGTAGTCCGTATCCTTGAAATGAGTTGAGTCTGCGTAATCCGTATCCTTGAAATGAATTAAGTCTGGGTAGTCCGTATCCTTGAAATGAATAAGTCTGGGTAGTCGGTATCCTTGAAATAAGTTAAGTTTCCCAGTCCGTATCCTTGAAATGAGCTAAGTCTGGGTAATCAATATCCATGAAAAGAGTTAAGTCTGGGTAATTCGTATCCTTGAAAAGAGTTTAGTCTGGGTAATTCGTCTCCTTGAAATGAGTTGTAAGTCTGGGTAATCCATATCCTTTAAATGAGTCAAGCCTCAGTAATCCGTATCTTTGAAATGAGTTCAGAAATATTTACTAAAATAAAGAGAGATATAAAAAGAGGAAATTGAATGAGAATACAAAACAAAATTGAGACGTAAATATGATTTAATTTTAACATAATGCTATGAACTTGTACCATAGTAATTAGACATACATTTACTGTGTCCTCATCCAAAATCACCTATGATAAGTCAGACATCTGATGGTAGCTATTCCTCGCAGCCTTTGGATACAATTCTGTTCTTAGTAAACTAATTTTTCCGAAACTGCCTATCAAGAAGTTATCATTACTCAAAATGGTGGAAAAAACTCAGATTATATATATATATATATATATATATATATATATATATATATATATATATATATATATATATAAGTATATATATATATATATATATATATATATATATGTGTGTGTGTGGTGTGTGTGTGTCGTGTGCGTGGTGTGTGTGGTGTTGTGTGTGTGTGTATGAAGCAATTCACAGTTCAACAAAGAAATTCAGACATTTCATAGAACAATTCATACATAAAAACAATTGCATAGTGTCAAAGCCAACACAATGACGCTCTAAGAATGACTTACCAAAAGTACTGCATCGTTCGATTGCAGTTAAAATCCGATTTCAGGAAAGCTTTTAGGAATGAGGCCTTGCCCTTAAAGTATTTAAATATTCACAGATACAATTTCTTCGTATATTCTCAATGTTCATGTACACGAGAAACGCGTATCTGTTCTGTAACAGAGTGTAAGTAGTTGGCGATCTCTGGAAATCTTGTCACTTTCTACTTAAGACCCCATGATTCCGAATCTAAATTGAGAGAGGCCGAATTCTAGAGCATAGGATTTGATTCAAATGCCATGGCGATCATCCTTTGCAAAAGGCTCATTCCTTGTGCCACAAAAGTAACCAAGTAATAAAAGGTTCTTTTGAGGGAAGGTTAAGCGATTTCCTCGTCCGTTACACCTTTTCCGCCGATCCTTTTTCCAAGCGATCTTCCCCCAATCTACTTGAGTTGATGTCCGGATGGACTTTTCTTCCCTTTATTCAGACATTTCTCCTCTTGGGACAGAAATCCCGTTTTCTCTTGGCAGTGCACCTGACAATGGGTTTTTGTCTTGGGGTTCGTCCTCCTCAAACTCAGACATTTCGAATCTTATTTTCGATGATATGGACGAATTAATCGTTCCGAATTCTAGTTGGATTCCTGACAAGAGCCAGCACTTCATTTTCTTCGAGTCATCTTAATTCAGTGATGCAAGATATACATTTCAATTCATTCCTGACAGGATACGAATCTTTGTTTTCGTCTGCTTTTCTGGATTTATTATTAAAACGACCAATATTGTGCCCTTTTACATATTGCCATTACGATCACCATCATTCATGTTTTGGATTTTAGGCATTTACCATCATGGGTCATTTTTGGTATTATTTGCCTTTACAATTAAGATGCAAACAGCAAAAACTGGTTGAAGACAAAATAACTTACGTTGTGACTACGGTAGAAAAAAAAATCTATCTATAAGCGTGCACCACACACACACACACACACACACACACACACACACATATATATATATATATATATATATATATATATATATATATACATATATATATATATCTATATATATATATATATATATAATATAGATATATATATATCACAAAATAGCCACACAACATAATTGAGTATATATTCATATTGCTAGTGTTGGGCTTCGATAAGAAGTGCAGCAAGAGTCCATCAGAACCTGATGAAGATGACAAAATGCGTTCGAAAGTAAAGAATCTGGAATCTAAACCATCTCGTCCTATTGAAGCGTAACACGATTACATTTATATATATATATATATATATATATATATATATATATATATATATATATATATATATTATATATATGCATGTATGTATGTGTGTATTTTTCCAAATTCAAAGAAATAAAGCATTCTTACATTAACGTTAACATTAATTTCAGAATGCAAAAGTATACTTAATGATGAATTTTAAAAATGTCTTGCTATTTGATGTGAAGAAGGTTTGGGAAATTCTAACAACTAATAACAAAAAATATTAAGAATCTTTCCTTCATTTTTCATCGGAAAATCTAATCTTGCGACGTATGCTTTAATCGTTTCCTTCCATTAAAATTCCCTTTTAAAATGAAGAAACGCTGGGAGTTCTATTCAGTTTTGTCTGTTGCTATTTTTGAATATCCAATTCTATAATTCCTCTCAGGACGCGCAAATCATTTAGGAATCCCACATATGAATATGACTTTCTAACTGAAAACTCGCAAACATTTTCAAAAACACAGCACTAAATATTCTGCTACATTGAAGGCAAAAGAGGAAGGTGGTAACATCAGCATAAACAAAGAAAAAGTAAAGAATAATAGACTGTCTTCAAGGCTTAATAGAAAATTGTGAATGAGACTAGAGTAAGCTTGAAACCTTCATTTTTAAGCTTTTGTGACGAAAACCTGCGAACGAAAAGATCAGTTATGCTCTATAAATAAATTATGAGGATGTCATAAACTTTGTTCGTTATCTTGCTTGAAAATTTCTGCTTGTTGTTCATGGATATAATTTCTCATCTCCACCACAAAAAGGATCTTACCTCCTCTTATGATGATTTAATATCTACCATTAGTCACTGGACTACCGTAGGTTTCTAAACAGATAGAATACGTTAAAATAAACACGAGAAACATAAATATATATATATATATATATATATATATATATATATATATATATATATACATATATATGTATATATATATATACACATTATATATATATGCATATATATATATATATATATATATATATATATATATATTATATATATATAAGTGAATGTTTGCTTATTTGTTTGGATACTAAAGAATACGAACCGCTTCACATACCCAGAAAAAAATTTGCACACGGCCTCTATGCTTTGGACCCCAGGAAGGTTTCTAACTCAAAATCAGACCCCTACCTCGTGACAGACGTACAAACATAGACAAAACAAATGAAATTTTCGCTTTACATCACCTTTTCCTACAGTGCTCTTGGGTTAATATTAGTCTCCTTTTTCGCCTGACACTCCACCTTTTTTTCCCGGCGCTTGTGAGACCTATGGTTAACGTACGCAATAAATCTAAATCCCTTACAATATCTATCTTTTGTCAGAATTTACGTGAAATTATATCATAAGTTATGAAAACTATGAACATAATTGTTTATTACCTCGATAAAATTAACATTGAAAACCTATATCGCTTTAAAATATCACCTATCGCTCTTCCCCATAAATGTGCAGTGCTGTCAATGCACTTCACGCAGTGCAATGTAGGCATTGCATACGGTTCTTTGCAGTGTCCTTTTGATCCTTAACTGCAACCTCTTTCATTCCTTTTGCTGTATCTCATTTCATATTCGCTGTCTTCCAACTTACCACCTTTTCATAATTGTTTCATAATGCAACTGTGAGGGTTTTCTTCTGTTGTACCTTTCAAACCTTTTTACTTCTCTCAATTTCCTTTCATCCTCTTTATCCTTCTTTCAAACCTCTCAATGTCCTTTTCTCTCTCTGGATTACTGAGAAGGGATGACATTGCTGGAATTGTAGTTCATCTGCAAAGTCAATTGTTGGAGCTAAGGTGGCGTCTTCAACCGCTTAATAATGTTGGACTTACGAGTTATCAATATGCTCGTTGCACTGGTATCTCAAGGGCTGGACTCTTCCTTACAATCTAGCCCTTGGGTTCTAGGAGTTAACTCTTACCGGTGTCATTGATGGAAGGATGGAATGCATGACAGGCTAATGATTTTCTTTGACATTTCCAAACACTTACTTTTCATTTATTAAAAAGACATCATTTTGAAACTAAACTATTATTTAAAAACTCTTCATTTATGTAACTTCAATAATAGTTACATAAACGTGGATTCAGAGGAATTTGTTTCTGGTGATTAGAGACTAATTTCTCGATATGATATGGTTCGCCCACAATGAGCAGTAGGTCCCGTTGCTAGGAAATCAATTGGTTCTCTCTCTCTCTCTCTCTCTCTCTCTTTCTCTCTCTCTCTCTCTCTCTCTCTCTCTCTCTTTCTAACAAGATATCTATGCGATGTGTTTTTTGTGGAGATGCACCATATCCAGATACCTTTGACGATTATTTACTTGCTAACCCTTGATGTCAAGAACTCGAGAGCCTACTGTCATAATTATCGCTTATGGACTTCTGTGACATACGTTCGTTCGTGTTGGCATTGATAACCGAGCTCACCGATTATTTTACTTCAGAATATGTATGAAGGTAGTATCATCGACAAAATAGTTAGAGGTTATTACTTAAGTCCTACCTACTAACAAACTAACAAACACGTTTAAAATAATAATAATAATAATAATAATAATAACACTGTATTTGATCGTGACCTCTATAGGTGCCGCTATTCGGAAAATAGAGAAGAATCTCTACAACTGTAACGCTGCTGAAGTATATGTTACTTTTAATAATAATAATAATAACAATAATAATAATAATAATAATAATAATAATAATAATAATAATAATAATAATAATAATAATAAAGCCCTCCACTGGAGCCTGTGCAAGAAACACCAGCTACCTTGCAGTAATAAGTGGTACGAACACCAACCTGAAGGAATGATAGAAAACGATCAGGCAAAGATCCTCTGGGGCTATGGTATCGGAACAGATAGGGAGGTGCGTGCAAATCGACCAGGCGTGACGTTGATTGACAAAATCAAGAAGAAAGTATCACTCATAGATGTCGCAATACCATGGGACACCAGAGTTGAAGAGAAAGAAAGGGAAAAAATGGATAAGTATCAAGACCTGAAAATAGAAATAAGAAGGATATGGGATATGCCAGTGGAAATCGTACCCATAATCATAGGAGCACTAGGCACGATCCCAAGATCCCTGAAAAGGAATCTGGAAAAACTAGAGGCTGAAGTAGCTCCAGGACTCATGCAGAAGAGTGTGATCCTGGAAACGGCGCACAAAGTAAGAAAAGTGATGACTCCTAAGGAGGCAGGATGCAACCCGGAACCCCACACTATAAATACCGCCCAGTCGAATTAGAGGACTGTGATAGAGCATAATGATAATAACATAAGTGGGGAAACAAGATGGCCACGTATTACATTATTTCAAATCCAATAGCACATTCATTTCCTTCGATTAAAAGCTGTTGGAATTCTGCTCATCAACTTTATTTCGAATAATAAACGGAATTAGCCAAATATAGTTCAGGAATCTAATGTAATGGATATGGAAGGAGGACAGGCCTGTTCTCTTGTTTTTCAAGATGAGGTGAATGTAATGCTTGTTTGAAGATTTGTTTTATGTTGAAGACAGAAGAGGGACGAAGCTAAAAGATGCAATAGGAAAGGGTCAGTTAACTTTAGGTCTGCTATTAGAAGGGACTGTTTGGGTTGCAAGTAGGGCAGGTCCGATGTCGATGAATAGAAAGTGAATGCTAAGCAAAATCATACTTGGATCTATTGAATTGCTTTCCAAAACCTGTTACTCACAAAGACTGAACATTTGCATTTATCTTTAGTATCTTGTAAAAATATCATTTAATAATTCTTAATAATGAACAGCCAGCATCAACGATAGAACGAATCTTACCTCGATATAAATTTGTGGGTGAGTGGTCTCTCTCCCATGATGAAGATCGAGTGACTGAGTGACTAACCAAGTTCCTGACGTAGTACATCTGGACTAAGAAAAGTTTCCAAAGACAGCTCCGATTGCTGGGTGGAGAAAATGAACTTATCTAATTACCTTTGCAGTATGTTATTCTAAGGTAAAGTACTTTTGAAATTATGGTTAATGACATATGTTAGCTACATGTTTTGAACTTAGTTGTAAGGGTGTAAATAGCTCTTTCTAAGAGAAGGGCTGTCTAGCAGTTCTTTGGAATGTCAGGATACTACAGCTGGAATTCGGACCTGCAGCCTTACAATACAGATATCTTTCGCGTCAAATGCAAAATTAAAGTCAACCTTTTATGCTGATATATTTCCTAAGTGGTCATTCATGTGTAGTTTTTTCCAGTGACTAAGAATATGAGATGTTACCAATATTTAAAAATGTATTTTAATCTGATGATATAATTATTTTCTTGTAATTTTCGGAGTTTTAGGATCTTGTCTGTGAGCAACTGTTACTGCCTTCATCTGTAGTACTTGGAGGTTATTATGTTTGAATGTTTCCCATTTGCAGTTGAATTTAAATGGCAAACTTACTGGTGCTTTAGACTAGCTTATGAATTATCGGATTAATTCTCTTGTAAGGGAAACAGACTAACTCTCTTTTAAATAACCAGTTCTTATTGTCAACAGTGTTTCACTGTTGATTATTGTATATTGTTATTAGAGTTTTATTTTGGCTTAGGCTAATTTTACGTTGATTGGTAATAATGTTTTATTTTATGAATATATAAATATAAACTGTATTTAATTCTCTTATTAATGATATGAAAAACTTTGAGCCATTTAAATGGTGAAATTTCATTATTTGTGTTATAATATTGATCTTTCCGGAAATCACGATGTATTTCTATCGTACACGAACTAGGCCCAAGATATATATGAATGTATGTATGGATATGTATGGATATATATATATATATATATGTATATATGTGTGTGTGTGTGTGTGTGTGTGTGTGTGTGTGTGCATCATGCGTTTGTATAGGTGTGTTTAGAATAGTAGTACTGGATGACCTTTTCTTAAAGATATCAGATGAGAATTGTATAAATATTACCCAAAAAAGACATCAAAGCCGGTCAGAGGTTCAAATAAATCGATTGATAATATAGGCAAACTCAGAGAGAGAGAGAGAGAGAGAGAGAGAGAGAGAGAGAGAGAGAGAGAGAGATGAAAAAAGACGTGGTGTATATGACGGTGCATATGAAAACAAGAAAATCACGTCCCCTCGACATAATACATATACTCAATTTACTGAGAAAAAGGCAAAGCACAATGCGATCTCACCCGAATGCAAATGTTAGAAACAAAACAAAAAAGCATCCGATAGCATAATACCCTCCCAAGCATAACAGCACAACAAAGCAGAATTCCAACAGCGCAACTTTAAACCACTGAATTTAATGACGTCAATAAATCCCCCAAATAAGAAGACGCCTCAAGATTACGGGAGAGAGAGAGAGAGAGAGAGAGAGAGAGAGAGAGAGAGAGAGAGAGAGAGAGAGAGAGAGAGAGAGAGGAAGGACCAAAAACGACGAGATGAGTCGGCTCATTTAAAGCATTCAAATTCGCTAACGTTTTTCCTTAGACATTTTAGGAAACTGGCAATAGCTCAGAATATTATCTAAAAATAAATGTCATACTATTAAACGGTAATTGTATGATGTGAAGCCTTTTACTTGACAAAACCAACGCAGATCTTAGAAGCAAAAAAACTCCAGACATGTCTTTCTCACAGCATCGCCATAACCCAAGCATAGCAGCAACAGCAACAGCAACAGCAACAGCAGCAGCAGCACAGCAGCAGCAGCAGCAGCAGCAGCAGAAGCGGCAGGCGCATAACACAACCTTTTAATGAAATAACGAGCTCAGCTCCTTCCATAATTCCGGGTTGGAGTAGCGCTCTTTTCAAATAGCCGATAAAATAATTTTTTCGTTACGATCTCAGGTCAAAAGGGAGCGGCCAACGGTGCGTATAGGAGGAGGAATGGAAAGCTGGGAGGAGGAGAGGACGGTGAGAGAGAGAGAGAGAGAGAGAGAGAGAGAGAGAGAATAGAGTTGTGGAAAGAAGGGAGTAATATAGCGAGGGAAATGTGGAACTGAGAGGAACAAAGACAAGAGAAGAGAATCAAGAAGCGCGCTGAGGAAAAGGAGGAGCGAGAGGGATCTGAAGTAGGAGAATGGAAATAAGAAATCGGAAAAATAGTTTTGAAGAAGAATGAAGTGAATGTAAGAACAGAGGGTTCGAGGCTTCGTCTAGGAAAACAATTGAAGAAAGAGAGAGACAACCTGAACATTTAATTTCTCTCAAGAGGAAGCAAGAGGAGGCGAAACAGAGCATAGGAGTAGGAGACCAGAAACTCATCGCAGGAGATCAGAGCGAGGATTGCAGATAAGAAAATCCATAGAAGAATGGTATCACGCTAGATAGACCATCACAAAAATTAAATATAAGGAAATGGATGTGGAAGGTTTTGAAAACATTTAAATGAGTGAAACTGCAAAGGTTTCAAGCAAGAAATATCAAGAGTTACAAACAAATTATTAGATGAGAATACCTTAAGCCAAATGCGCGTATGTGTCCGTATAACCCAAGTAACTGGTTTCAGTTACTTGATTCAAAAGAAAAACTGCTTGAAGAAAAGTAGCGCCATCCAAGTTCCAACCATTGAAGGCACACGATATCTTAAACGGAAAACATTGGCCTGAATAAATTCTTACGCAGTCAAGAAGAGAAAGTAATTAAATGTGGACGCGAGACCAACATCCGCGAACTTGGAGTTATGCTGCAGTCATC
>NC_087213.1:44528255-44565755 GCF_015104395.2 Macrobrachium nipponense
TACACACACACACACACACACATATATATATATATATACATATATTTATATATATATATATATATATATATATATATATATCAGAGAGAGAGACAGAGAGAGAGAGAGAGAGAGAGAGAGAGAGAGAGAGAGACGAGAGAGAGAGAGAGAGAGGAAAAGGGAGATCGAAGTGGGAATTCTCGAAAATCCTTAAGTCGAGTCCCTTCTCCATGAGTGGTTGTTGGAAGGGGTTAGGCAGGCGATGAGGGAAAGGACGAGGACTGGAATGAGAGGAGGGAAGCAAGGAATGGAAGGGAAAGTGAAGGGGTTTTCTGGATGCTGGATGCTGAGGCTCGGTCAATCTGCAAGCGATCTCCTCCTCCTCCTCCTCCTCCTCCTCCTCCTCTCCTCCTCCTCCTCCTCCCCTCCTCCTCCACCTCCTCCTCCTCCTCTATTTTCATTGACGGTGGATAAAGTCTTTTAAGAGCAATTACAACGCACGACAGGATCCAAAGGCACTTGGAAATTTTTACGTTTTAGTAGAGTATAGGCTCTTTTGATGCGAGAACTATTCATTAAAGAGCTGTTTTTTTTTCATCTGCATTTATTCCCCCCAATATTTAACTTGTCGACCTTTGATGATATGTGTATTTTCTATTTTTCCTCTACTTTATTCGGAGTGAGCGATATTTATATAAATTACTGATGGAGGATGTTGATAGGTTTTAATGACTTATTAATTGTAATGAAGGCAGAGAAAATCATTACTCTAAGCTATAAAAAATCCTAATTTGATTTTGGCTTTTATTAGTGGATTGCAGTCCAAGTTGATGAATGGGAATGCATAATTTCCCATTCTAATAATGGATTTTGTGTACACAAATCCGGCATCAAATCATAATGAGAAAGTCAAGAAAACTATATTTTTCCGAATTCTTGAGATTATTTCCCTACATTCAAAACGAGTCATGTTCGTTATTTAATGCTAAAAAGTCATGACAATTTCTTACGCAAATCTCAAAGTCATTCATTCTCATGGGAAATGAAGCACATAACCCAAGGGTTCCGGAAATGTTCCGCCATTATGAGCAGACAAGTTTTTTTTTTTTTTTCTTTCTTTTATCGGGAACCTGCGGGGATGGGCTGGTGAGAACCGATTAGTAGTGAAAACTGCGTAAAACGTTTATTGGAGAATCAATTTAATCAGCAGTTCAGGGCTCTGAGGGCCTTCCCCATCGCTGATATACATAAGTCATTTTCAGCACCAAAACATTTCTGTTTCTTTAGGACTACTGCTGGAATGTTTTCAAATCCCCAAGTTAAAAACAATTTGGTTTGATTTTAGCAGATAACCAGCAGTTATGTTGACTTCATAGACTGACGTGTTTATAGTGCTCTATATAGTCTTGGACTAAATGAATGACTTTGGTACATTGACATATCTGAAAACTCAGGTCTCTCCATTCCTTGTGATGGTAAATGAAGGCAAGTTGATATTATCTCCAATAGCAGTGATGTCATTAGATATAAAAGAAAAGGACATTGTTGAGATCGCTTAGAGTACTCTATCCCAAAATCTTGCCAAAATATGAAGAAACTCGCCGAAAAGCTGTTTGGAGAATAGTAATCAAAATGAGCATCCCACGCTTTTCATTCTAAGTGAAATTCCTAAAGAAAAGAAAATATACTATGCAGACGAGTTCTTTTTCTGGTAGCCAGCGCAATTTGATAACCATGTGGCATTCTATTTTTAAATGTCTAAGTTATCAAATGTCCAAGGAACCATCAAATCTGGGCGAAGAGTTTATTTAGCCAAAAGGTAGTTGGTAACGATGTGGAGCAAATGGAAAGCTTTTAAACATTTTGCTCTCATATCATGGCGCCTTACTTGTGAGATCTCTTTGACCTACAGTAAATGACAACTTGCAGTAATGTAAGGTAAGATGATATTCCCATTTAGTTAATGCCAATCCACATCATTCAACAATATGGTTGAGCACAAGTTTTTGACTGACAAATTATCTAGTGAAGGGAAATCATCTCTGAATGACCACGCATATTCTGGCTCCAATCTGATAAATGATATACTATGTTTATGTTGTTGAGATTTAGCCTGAAAATTGTTTGCTGGTTATTTCAAGAAGAATTTTTTTCCCTGTATATCAAAACGAGAGGATCAAGGCAGTCCTCACTTTCTCTGGCCACATAACATTTATGGCCCAAACACTACATTGAGATAAGGAAATTCCGTTCTGTTCTATTTTGCTCTATGGAGTTCCTTTCTAATCAGAACTGCCTTCAGGAATCATTTATAAAATCAAAACTATCTGAAATTATATTATCATTTATATATATAATGTTAATTTATGCTTCAAAGCCAATACTAAAGACGAAATAATGGATAAGTTCTTTATTATTATTATTATTATTATTATTATTATTATTTTATTATTATTATTATTATTATTATTATTATTATTACTTGTGATATTTTATTGCAGCTCACAACCATATACAGAATAAATATCCAAGAAAAATTCATTGTGAATACTCTATTTAAAACATTTCTACCCAACAGCCGGATTGTAGTAAATAAACTAAAAATGGGCTCTTATTTACACAAGCACAGTCATTAGCAAAAACAGCCTCTTCAGCTTTTACATACAAATAAACATTAAAATACGTAACCGATTCGTACGCAACTATACATAAAATTTAGAATTTACTTTGCTATTCAACTCAAGTATTTATTTGATAAGATCATTAACTCCAATGTTGTAGGGTGAAAGGGGAACTCCGTGACTGATAAACTATCCTCAGATTCTGCTAATTACTCTGACTGTGGTTTCATTATTGATCCCTTAGGACGCAATATGACTGTAAGAATATGATGTAGAATATAGAAAAAATGTTTTTTACAGAATGCGCTCTTCTAGACTTTTGCCTCAGTGATAGAAGAGTGCATTCTGTAACAGGATTGCAACTTCTTATGACATCTGCTACTTCTGATTGAAGGCCTGAAGAAAAAAACATGAGTGGTTTGTTAGCCTTTGTAGGCTTGAAAAAACTTAGTACCATTTCCAAAGTAGTCACTCAATAGTAGTTTTACCTCCTTGTTATCGACTTTGATATTTTCATTTTGTATATTAAACTGGTCTCTAATGTAACTGAGGGTGTATCCATAACTTTATCTAGACCACATTTAATATCAGGAGCTATGAAAGAAAACGATGCTACATTTTCTGATGCTTGAGGTGTGTGATTGAAGTTTCCGTTTGTATTTCAGTAAATACCCAGATATACAATTGACGTGACACAGTAAATCGGCACCAAAAACACTTGAAACATCTTGCAGGTGACAAGTGCGAGTGAAAGCATCATCTTGTAAGTACAAAGTGGCTTTCAAAAACTCTCCAGTTCTTGGGCTCCCACTTATTCTTTACTTCTGGTAAATTCGCTCATGAGATTTCTGGTTACAGATAATGCATAAATGGTCTAGATAAGAAGTAACACTTGCTTGAGGACTGTGGTGTCGTGCTCGTTTCCTTGCAGCAGATTTCCTAAGATTTTGCTCCACAGTCGATTGAGATTTGCTTGCTTCATATTATATTTTTTCTTTATCCTTTTGAATCTTTAAAAGGGACTTCTTTTGACATTATTGTTTATAGCAGGCATTACTTAGATGGTAGGAAAACACTGCAACCCCACTTAATGTACTTAAACGGTTAGTAACAATGTCATTGCGTATATTTGCAGCTGACCTGATTTTTTTTCTGCCATTTTCAGTACTTGACACACTCCCATCACATTTATTACACATGATACATGGCTTTTCATCTGGTTTGAAGTCTGACACACCATCCTTTATCTTCGTTTCATTTCAGCAACCAGCAAAAAAAAACACTATATTAATTGGACATAAAAAAAGTTTAGAATAATACCTTAGAATTAGACCCTTTTAAGTATTTGCAAAATTTTCATCACTTTTCCCTCTTTTTTTAACTTTATAAAGTTCTAATTAGTAGAAATAGTTGAAGTTTCATCCAAATTGGGCCAGTATTAAGAGAGAGATGAAAAGTTTCCCAATCGAGCGGGCGCCATCTTTGATGACGTCATAACCGGAAAACCTACCAGATGGCAGATGTCCACCCAAGTCAAAAATACTTACTAAGACACTTACTAAGCATTTCTGAAGTGAAATTCTCCATATTCAAATTTTCCTACCGAACCATACCTAGCCCCAGGACTATTTAGCCAGTATGGCAAGCTATTAGGTTCTTGGTATTTTATATTACCTGGTCACTTTCCAATTTCACGGGGGGTGGACCATATACCTTCTGTGATTGATTTTCTATTGGTTCTGGCACTGTAATGTCTCTTAAAAGAGCAGTTCACTTAATTTTGAGGATATTAATGGTAGAATTGTTCCTTTTACTTCGCTGTTATTAAAACTTCTAGCAGTTCATTCGGGTGTAAAATAAAAAAAGTTTCCTAAAAATTCTGTAACAAAAAATATATTTTTACACCTATTACATGAGGTCCCTAGTTTAATAACCTCCTGGTTAAAATCGGGTATCTTGCAGAGAAACTTAGTTCAAAATAGAATATTCAAATAGAAGAACTTAATACCTTGTCAAAATTCGTGCGTCAGCCTCTCCACAGAATTCCATCAGACCTCATGACTCGACGGTTACCTGCTGTTTATTTTTAAGAACAGATGACTAGTTTACATAACTAACTAACTTGCCTTAACTATCCTTTCAACGTGTGCTTTGAAATATCTGTTGATTGAAATCACGCTGAAGAAAGTTGAGATATATAACATTAGTGACCTGGATTATCACACTAGCTTTCAGAAAATGCTAAATATTGCTGTTATACCAATAGCTTTCTTTACAAGTGCAAGAATATAAACACGAACAATCGAAGAATTGGTTATTTTTCCCCTGTGAAATGAAAAGACTCGACAAGACTTTGTGATACTCAGATGATCGGATATTCAGAAGTTGTTAGATATTTTTCCCCAAAGACTGTTCTTACATTGGTAAAGCAGCTAAAGTCATTTTTGAAAGATGGTATAACAAGATGTCGAGGTAGAGTGCAACAAACTGTTAGATTATGGCGTAAAATAACCTATCATGTTACCACCAAAATTCGATTAGCTGTACTGTATTTATTGTTTTTAATACCCATGGTAAACTTCACGCTGGCTTCTCATAGACATAGTTATTCGATGGGCAAAATGCTAACTCTGTTCATCCATTTGCACATGTAACTGGCAAAATTTATTGGAACTTGGAATTGGTGGAGGGCGCTAGTTTTGAGCCATTTCTCTAGTGCTCAGCAAATTTCTTTATGCCTGCAAAGATTCACGGGAGAGTGAGGCATAGAAATGTCTGACAGGAACATCTGATTCAACATTTAAGATGGTGTTCATCTACAATAACCTTTCATTAAATGAGAGCTCTTTTAGTGGAAATTATAGGTTTATTGAACTACAGGCCGTTGTCATTCATTTCAGACAATCCCTGAGATTTGCAATCTCTATTCCATCTGGTGTTGATCATGTTGAAATTTTGAAGGATTCCTTTAATATTAAGCGAATGACATTAACGTTGATAAAGTTGTTTTGATAAAAGATGACTTCTTGTCTCTTATGGAGAAAGGACACAATAATTGAACATCGAAAAGGAGTAACTCACTCATTCATAGCTATACGAATTAAAATCTAAATTTTATGCCAGACAATAAACCGGACAATAAAAACAGTCATTCGTGTTAAGTGAGCTTCTGGTATAGCTTTTCAGCAAATGAAATAAGGTTTTGACATGGTAAAATGCGTTTCTTCTTGACACAATGAATAATAAATTACTTTCACATTATTTTTGTGATATTATCGTTACATAAATGCTGTTATATCATTGCTGTGTCTTTGTTCGTTTGTTTGTTGCATTTTGTTTTGAGTCGCTGAGTTGGTAGGTGAGTGTGGAATGTATTCATGTCTGTCTGTTAAAACAGAAAAATGAAGTTTTTTTTTACGAGGATGACATGTTCAACCGGCGTTTTGTGAGACCTACATTCAAGAGCCCAACCCTCGGGGGAGAATGAGGCACCATCAGACATTAGGACGGGAGAGTCCTCATTTGTTGACTTAACTTCCAAACAGGTGTGTTTCAGCAAATGCTGATTGATACTCACATTAGTTTCCAGAGGTGGGGGACCTGTTGCTCACCAGGACCACCTCCTGCTCTCTGATGGTCTGACAGAGTTCTTCAGGGGAAGTGAATTTACTGCTCGCGAGCACTGATGCAGCAAGTTTCATAATTAAACATTTATAATTAAATACAATTTCGTTAAACTTTGAGGGTGCCAGTAGACAAAAATGCCCAACTCCTAAAGTATATTTTAGCTTAACCAGACCACTGAGCTGATTAACAGCTTTCCTAAGGCTGGCCCGTTGGATTAGGTATTTTTTGTGTGGCTAGGAACAAATTGTTCATATAGCAATAGGACCTACAGCTCATTGTGGAATCCGAACCACGTTATAGCCAGAAATGAATTTCTAATCACCAGAAAGAAATTCCTCCGATTCCACATTGGCAGAGCGGGTAATTGAACTCTGGACTACCGAATCGGTAGGTGACCACGTAGCACACTCCCACGAGGAACTCTGCCCAACACCTAACATATCACTGAAATGGAAAGTAAATCTTTCTTTTCCTCTCAAATGACCGTTGAATGCACACACACACACACACACACATTTTTTGTACAAATTGTATTTTACTCATAATTTTTTGTTTGAATATCATTGGATTTAAAGTAGTGTTCAGGATTTTAAGCCAGAACCAAGGAAAGTTCAGACCTCTTTATAACAGGACTCATTCATCCTTGCCTATATGCAAGTTGCCCTTGTGAACTGAAAGCCTCCATTCTCTCGAAAAACCCTCATTGCTCCCATTGGCTGCTCTGAATTTGCCACCCCCCCGCGACAGGGAACCTTGGATTAGGGCAGAGCCTACCAAGGCGAGATTTTAAAAGAACGGGGCCACAGCAGCTCGCTCTCAGAAACTCTCAGAACCTCCTCAGAATCACATTGAAGTGCTCGGAAGCAGGACTTCCTCAGACTTTCTTAAGCCCTGCAGACTTCACTTCACCCTTTCTGCCCCACCACCCCCACCCCCGCCTCCTCTGGGGGTATCCCGAGTATTCTTATACCTCTATAGTGCACAGAAATATCAGCAGATAAGAAGACTACCAAGCCCAGGAGACCTAAATTTCAGTTCAGCCAGGGAATTGTTTTGCCCTTTGTCTGTATTTCATTTCCATTCTTCCAAGGGACTCTCTCTCTTTTTTCAGCTTCTCACTCCCCCAAATTTGGTTCAATGCTGTGATTAATTCCCTTATGATGCTAGTAAACATTCCTTAGTTAATTCAAGCAATGTAATAGTCCTTTCTGTGTAAACTTCCCAGTCATTTCATGCCCCTTGAGTGGTTTGTAAATTTTTAGACTGAGAGCATCTGAAGATCCATTTTTCTGTCAATCTTGAAAGTATTTTTTACCAATAACACTAATATAATTATTGTGAAAAAATCTGCTTGATGGGACTGTCACCAAAATAAGAATATAACCATTCCCATTTCAAAAATGTTGGCTGGCCTACCAGACAGAATACCAAAATTTCTACCTATTTAACTGGCCCGTTCATGAAATGCAAGAACTAGCTCAAAAGGAAATTCCACTCTGAAGTTGAGGCAATCAAAGTGAATAGTCATGCTGACATTTCTCAGGTCCAAACCTTCAATGGTGGTTAACGACCTCACCTCTGCTCCAGCTATTACATTCAAGAATGAACCTTGGCTTCATCTATGAAAACTTTTCTTATTTACCAGTCAGAAAATTTGTACAAAATGAGAAATTGCACATTTTGGTAGATACTTTGCATTTTTCCTAGATATGAAAACCTGAAATCCTTATATTGAGATACCTTCAGCAAAAGCCAGTACTGTTGTTGAAGCTTGGTAAAGGAAGCTAACTAGAGGCAGGTGAAATAGGTTGTGGGTACCACCCAATCACTCAAATGTCATCATTCACTTTCCTTCCGCAACTTAGGTAAGTTCAGTTTTGTGAAATGTAAGATTATAATAAAAGATTTCATGTTTGTACACCTAGTAAAAATGGAAATTATTTTCAGCATGTGCAGTTTGTTCCTTTGCATGATGGGTTATGTTTTCCCCATACAGATGTGGTAACATCCCTGAGGAAGGATGACCTATGTAGCCTCCATGATCTTGAGACTGAGGGGCCCAGTAGAGTTGGCTTCTTGTCACCTTGCACTGCTTTGGACGGAAATAGAAGCTCAAAAGAAACCAGTTTAGACCAGTATGCACATGGCACATAACTGCTGGTTGCTGGTCAGTTAGAGAGGAAGGGAAGAGAAGAAAACAATAACCATTCATTCAAGTAACTTTATGCCATCCATGAACCTTAGAGGAGATACTTGCTATTCAATGGACCTATAACTGTAATTTGTGTCGCACAAAACCACAGCAAGTCCTTGGGAGAAGGCGTTGAAGATCTTGTGGATGATGTCCCTGAGGTAAATGAAAGTGATCTGACAGTGACAGACACCAGATTTCAGTACATGTTCCACTAATTCATCTTGAATGCCAGGGATGCTACAGTTCCCTGACTTTAAAGTCCATCACCTAGAGTAATGAGTCATCTACCTCATCTGCTGAACACACAAAGCCTGTTAGTACTGATAAACAGATTTTGATTGTTGGATTTAAGATGATGAGTCCTGTGAAAAGCGTTCTGTAAAGTTCTTAAGTGGTGTTAAGCAAACTCATCTCCATTCTCACTTACAAAACCTTGGAGGGTTCTTAATTTTTGCCATACAATGAGGGTTGAATGAGAACCAAATCTCCAACCTCTGACATGGCAAACTAAGAAGAGGAAGTCATGAATTGTTCCTACTACTTTTTAATGATGTTAAAGTTGGAAGGATGACAGCCTTGAATGTGTATATTCTGTTCAAAGTCTCACTCAGGGGTTCATATGATACATGAGTGAGACTTCAGAGCCTAACGATCTGTCCCTGGTAACTAAGCTGGCCTGACAACACATTCTGCTGGCCCAGGATGTATCTGGTGATTCACTTGACATTCATATGCTACCATAGTTGCATTATCATTATTCACCACTACTAAATGGTTCATCAACTGATTATGAAATTATTGTAGTACTAGAAGCCCTACTCACATTTCTAGAATGTTAATGTGCAGATAAGATTTGTCACCCAATACAAACAAGGTCCAGGAGTGCAGCCCACCCCTCTCTTTAGGAATTTGAGAGCAGAAGCTTCTCTTGAAGGTTTGTGTTGTCCTACCACCAAAAAATTATCATCCTGTACATCGTGGCTGAGACTCAGTGGCGTGGTTGGTATGGTCTTTGTCAGCCACCTCGGTGGTCGTGAGTTCGATTCTCGGGCATTCCACTGAGGGGTAAGATATGTCTATTTCTGGTGATAGAAGTTCACTCTCAACGTGGTTTGGAAGTCACGTAAAGCCGTTGGTCCCGTTGCTGAATAACCACTGGTTGCATGCAACGTAAAAACACCATACAAACAAACAAATTAGAAGATTAGGAGTGGGTGAAAAATACTGTTTTAGGCACCACTGAAGTGACTACAGGGTGTCATTACTGTATTATCAGGACCCAGGCTGATGGTTCTACTTTTCCCAAACCTCAATCATAGAGCAACTGGACCTTGGAAAACGACAGGATCAACCATTCAGTCTGAAAATGCATCAGACAACTCCCTAGTTTATGAATTTATACAGATACCAGTATGAACGCTTATGCAAAAACTTGTGTCAGTCAACAGTTTGAAGCACTTGAAGACTAGTCTATGGAAGATGAACAAAGGGTTCTTCTCCTTGATGGATGGTTATCTGAAAGTACAGATCCTTCATGTATATCAAAGGCATAAAGTAAGAATATGTGCGGGACCATGTGACTTCCAACCAGAACTAAGGCTGAAGAAATGATTTATTCAGAGGAGAGATTTCAATGACCAGTCTCCAGTATAAGGTCTCTAAGTAACCACCAAGAAAACTAATTGTAAAATACTTGAGAGCAGCCATCTGTGAACTCCAATATTCATATTTCTCCAGTATTTTCTCGATATCTGCAAACATTGTGGGAGATTTGAACACAAAGAAAATAGGCTGAAAATGAGAACATTTGAGGAGGATAAGGAGGTTGCAGTTCCTTGAAAGTTACCTGTAACCATACTGAAAGACAAAATAAGAAGTTCTTTACATTAGATGGGATAACAAGGACCCAGAATCTATGATAAAAATAACTTTAATGTAAACACGAGTCTTTGTATTCATCCAGGGATCTTGAAGTTTTCAGATGAGCTGCAACATCATAGTATAAGTAGTTTGAATGGTTGGACAGAAAATTCTACAGCAGGCAGGAATAAAGATTCTACTTCTTCATCTGTTCATTTTCATTGACAAAATAGTGTGTAATGATCCATCCAATATGCATTAAAAGAGCCGATGAACTCTATTGGAAGGAAGATTATGATAAGTCAAGAGGCAATTTTCGAATAAGAAATATTCATGAATAACTACAATGAAATTAAAAGATAATGAAGTTAGGTAACATTTACCAAAGGATTCAGATCCGATGGAACGCTGATTTTCTGCAATAACTTTTTATCAAAGGTAAAAGCTGGCAAGTGTATACTGCATAACCATACTAATTTTTGAAATATTATTTAGTACCTAAGTTCGATAATTTTGATATTTACAGAGTAAAATGAAGTCGCCGGTGCTGTATTGAGAAAATCACAGAAAAGAATCCATTCATGATGTAAAGATAATATGACGCCATGAGGATCTGCCCATCCACCAGGTAGGCAGTAAGTCACCAACACAGTCTAGGCTTCAACAAATACGATAATGGCCAGCAGGACATAGAATTGTCCCCATGGTTGCAAGACTGCATATGTGGTATGGCTTGCCACTTCGTATACTAATGAGAAGACCTGTGGCAAGATATACTACAATATGAATATGTAAATATTTCTATAATAATGGGTAATAGTTACTTAACAAATAAGCTACAGACTGGTTCATTATGTGGATGAATTACATACATTAAAGTATTTGTCAAAGAGAAACAGTGAGAATATGAAGAAAATGGAAGAATTCCAAGTGAACAATTTAGTCCAACAGGTCTGCCCACTTTCCCCCAAATCTCCCATGTAGGTGAATTACCTCAATGAGCAGGAACCTCTGAAGATACGTCATCGCCTATACAGTTACCCCAGGTGAGAGTCGATCTCACCCAATCAGGTAGACCTTGTGGAAGTTGCAATGAACCTCCACAAAATAATAATAATAATAATAATAATAATAATAATAATAATAATAATAATAATAATAATAATAATAATAATAATAATAATAATAATTGAGAATGTTAATGCAATCAAGGGAACGATGACAAATCCTGCGTGTCATCATTGGTATCGATGAAGCGTATGATTGGTACTAATGTCATTTAATGAATATGGCATCAGCAAGTGGGCAGGGCCACAGTGAAGGGACGTTTTCCTCAAATTTAAACTTTTGTTTACTGTGGGTGAAGCCTCATGACATAGGTTAACGTCAGTATTGTGTTCAAAATCCTGACCCGCTATTTTGATGGTTCTGGCATAGGAAACTCCCTTGTACCCTGATAAGTACCAGAACTATTTAACTTAGGTACAAAATAATAATTACAAGGGCTTGTGAGAAGAAGATGGGAGGGGGTAATATGTACAAATAACTGAAAATGACAGATATTTGTATCTAATCCATAGTTTTCAAGGTCACTGAGAAGAACAAGGATACTTCCGAAGCCCTTTAAGTCTAAGTTCAGCCCAAACAGGAAGTGGGGATGGGAAGGAGTGGGAAGGGGATGACATGTAAAAATAACCTAAAACGACAGATATTAGTGCTTAATCCGTAGTTTTCGAGGTCACTGAGATGAATAGTGAAACTCCCAATGTCAAAAATGCTGCGTAATGTAACTGAAGCACTATCTTAATGGGAAAGGGGAGAGTGAGAGAAAGAGAGTGAGAGGGGGGGAGAGAGTGTGTTGATAGGGGAAAGAGGGAAAGAGTGAAGAGAGAGAGAGAGAGAGAGAGAGAGAGAGAGAGAGAGAGAGAGAGAGTTTATTGGCTGTCATTCAGAGTTTTCCCAGGCAGCACTGCGTTGATCAGCTAGTAAGGGATAAAATATCTTCTTTTAATCTGGATTGTCAAAAGGAGGTTATCATAGGCATATTTTCTTTTTTATTTCTTCATACTCAGAAGTTATTGAAACAAAAAGCAGAAAAAGATTCTTCTTCTTCTTCTGATCTTGCCAGGCGAGCAGTAAATAAGTAAACTACCTGACCAATAGCCATTAACTTTGAGGACAAGAAAAATATACATAAGGATGAGGTTCGAGTTCAGAGGAAGGCAAACGATGACAGTTGAAAAAGGTTCCTCCGTAACTGGCAATACAAAAGGTACAACATGAAGTATCGTCTAACCAAAATGGCCTGCATACAAAGTAAAACTTGAGTTGTGTTTTTAATGCAGAATTCAGGATATCAGAAAGTTGAATGCACAACTGTAGATGCTAAGTAGCATAGCAAAATAAATTTGATTGCAGATTTGAACATTGAAGGTGTCTCAGTGGTACACTAGAGTTCTCAAAGAAAGCAGCTAATTTTTCATTTTCTAAAAGCATCATCATCATCATCTGGTAGATCCTCTGTGATAGTCCACCATTTATGTGCTTCTTGTACTTTCACTTCCATATATCTCCATCTATCTCCAGCTTTTCTTCTTGCAGTTCTCATACGAGTAGATGAGTTTTACAGGTTCATAATCATTTTGAAACCTGTTAAAGGATTTTTTTTTACATAAAAGAAAAGATTGCAATATTTATAAGAATAGGTCAAAATATCAGATGACAAACATAGTCTAAATGCTGTAAGAAATGGTTGTAAACTACCTTTTCATACAGTTCCTGGGAGTATAGTCTTATGGGACAAGGAAAGTTTAATCAAAACAGATATATTAATTATCTTTGTTGCAGGATGGGTTATTTCAAAAATTAAGGAGAGACCCTTCTTGGTAAATTCCCTCACCGTGGCACAGTAAAATTTGGAAAGCTAGGTTGGTCTTAGACTATAGTACTATGAATCCTTTATGTACTTCTTCAGGATAAAATTAAAGGAAATTATAGTCACAGAATGTATTTTTTATTTACATATTTTCGTTTCCACTTTGGACCCAAATAGCATATGTTATCATACTACTTACTGACTTGGGATTTAGATGTAATTTTATCTATGTTAAAAAGAAGTTTGTCTGTAATTCAGTGAATTTAATGAAACGCAAAAAACACAAATAAAAAAAAAGGGCCAGCTGAATAAGGTTTTGAATTCAAGTAGAATGAAACTGCACACTAAAGTAAGTTTGTGCATACGTCTAATGTGATCCGCATTGCTATACAGACATGAATCATTGCATGATAATGAAATAATATCTTAAAGAGTTCGTTGATTTATGAATAATGCTTCGAGAAGAATGTTGGGAGTGAAAAGGTAAGATAGTGTCAAAAATTATATCATAAGGAAATTATGGAAATACCAAATAAATATGAGAAAATATTATGCCAGAGTATTCAGCTGAGCTTGTTTGGGTTTGGCATCAGAAGAATTAGAAGAACCAGACCGACTTGGTTGAGAACTATGAAAAGGATACTGAAAGTAATAAGAAGTGTAATTAAACATTTCAAGTCTTTCATACATAAAGTAATATTTCTAGATGACAGTATAAAATGTATCATAGTGGTCGCTTCAGCAACCGACCGGTTTGTGGAAAAATTGCCAAGGACAAGTAAGTGCTCAAGGCAACCATCTAGTTTTCCGTTTTGTTAGGTCGTTAAATATATTTTGTTTCAAATGATCTGTATATATCAGAAGAAAAGACATCAAAATTAAAGTCTGCTCTATTTTGATAGTTCAAAGGTCATTCTAATAGTCATTCTGTCATGTAACAGTTTTAGCAACTGTTACATGACAGATATTTTCACTTTATGCAAGTATAAAAGCTTGCTGGCCTGTGCACGCCGGAATTTACAACACTGGTAGGCTGTTAAACAATTAAGGTAAAGCCTTTAAAAAAATCATACTTCTGATTTCTATATGTTTACTGATACTCTTGTGGGGTATGGTGGATTCGTGCCATGGAGAAAAGGACTTAGGATTGGACCAGAGAGATAGGTTAATGTTAGGAATAATTGAAGAAATAGTAAGATTAGAAGGAGGTTACATAGTCAGTAGAAGAGACTGTAGTCATCCCACTTGTAAGCATCTAGCGTGAGTTCTTGCTCCTAGAGTTTCAATGGCAAATGGACGAGAGCCAGATGTAATGTTGCATATTCAAGTAAGCATAGAAAGAACACGAGATACTGGTGTTCTCTTTGGATGTAGTGCGATATATGGGTCGTTAATCACGAATATAAGAGCGAATTGCAATTAATTATAATTTGCTTGTACATGGTGTACAGACACAAGTGGTCCAAGAAATTTAGTCAATAAAAAGAGTAATCAAGAGTGTCCTGTGTGTCTTGGAATTCAGAGGGGTTTCACTTTACACTGATAAAAACAAAACGTTACTCACATCTTAAACTCGGGAAGTAATATTTGTCTTGATAAAATAGCATTCGTAAAAGATACATTTCTCTTAATGTTGCATGGATGCCTAGAGGAGATAATATTCTAGCTGATTGCATTAGTATGTGTTCGGCAGTGATGACTGGCCAACACCCGAGTGTGTTTTTTGTCAGATGTTGGATTATAAATGGGTTGCGCACACAGTGGGCAGATTTGCCACTCATTATCCTAACACATGTAAATGCTTCAGTTCAAGGTCATGGGGGCCTGGTACATAGGTCATTAATAGCTTTTCACAGTATTGGGTAGGGAAGCAAACTGGGTCTCCAAACTACATAATGGAGTGCTTAAGTAAAATGACACCGGCGAAATGCCAGAGAAACGTTGCGCTACATTAGTAATTCCAAAATGGGAATCTGTGCCATTTTGATCTTCATCATTGTAAAGCAAGGTGTTTATTAAAAACTGGTGACGAACATTTCTATTCCCCTTCAAAGGTCAGTGACTGGAGGACGTAGTAACCTCAGAGCTTAATTAAAGAGCCTTTCAGTTTAAGGATTTTTCGCTCTGAGATGCAATTGGACAGGAACAGCTGTGATACAATGTCTCTAGAAAGAGTGATGATATTGACCGCTACTACAATGTCATATCTTCAATAGGCATCCACACTCCTTAGAAACGATTTACAAATATTATTTGGAAATGGTTTGCAAAGTTCCACAAACAGGTGAAACAGTTTGTACACATTGTTTACCAACAAAGATTCTTTGTGCGGACTCTGTCCTCCGACCGGAAAACTATAAGTTCACAAACTGTAACTTTTACCTTTGTTGATGAACACTGATATCAAAGAAGTTCATGAAGTTCCAGGTTTCCCAGAGTGCATACTAATTCATGACAGACATGAACATGCAAGGAGAGAGAGAGAGAGAGAGAGAGAGAGAGAGAGAGAGAGGGAATGCATATACATACGCAAATATGTTATGTAGTCTGATTGATCTTACGTTTTACAATAGAAGTGATATTTTTTTCTTTTTTTTTTTTGCCTATCCAGTTGGGATATCTTGATCGGTTGTATAAAAATTTTGAATTTTATCTCTTGGGCAATTTGTCAAAAAGTGTTAGCTTAGTCTGATTGAATCAAAATTTGCTCAGAGACTTTCTAACGGGTAACGCCTCTAAATTTTTTGCTCCTCCGGCAGTGCTCCGTGGGTGCTGCAACCAGCGAAGTGAAAAAGTGAAAGTTCATCAATAAAAATGTCCCAAAGGTGAAAATTGTCGTTTCCAGTGAGTGGTATCTGTTCTTCCCAATTTAGGAAAAATAAGTCTTATCTGGATTCAAAATTGTACTGATACAGTGAAGTATTCGTCAATTCTCTCTCTCTCTCTCTCTCTCTCTCTCTTTCTCATTATACCAATAATTATAAAGAAGGATGGCTAACTGTCTTGTAGTTACCAAATGAGATACCTTGATTTCATCTGCGAATCCAATAGAGAGCACCCTACTGCAGAAAAGTAACTTAAATTAACGATTCATAAATTCTGCTAAGGACTGCAGAATAAAACCTATGAAAGGACTGTTCAGTGAAATAAAATGTCCTTTCTTGAACACGCACAAATAATGCACATGTATTACGTACTCTCATAAATACACTCAGTCACACACAAAGTAGTAAAAATACATGCCTGGTCACGCAGACGTCTTTTGATATCTCATCAGGTGTACTGCAGTGCTGAGAAGAAACCGACAATAAATCCAATCAGATATTAAAACACGCATATATATATATATATATATATATATATATATATATATATATATATATATATATATATATATATAATAATAACAGAGACGACATTTTCTCGTTAATCATTTTGGTAGTGAATGGCCATAGCGGCAGGCAACCAGTATTGGCAAACACTCTCTCTCTCTCTCTCTCTCTCTCTCTCTCTCTCCTGATAGCCAACAGCTCTTTCCCCCCCCCCCCCCACCCCCAACCCCCACCCCTCTCTCTCTCTCTCTCTCTCTCTCTCTCGTCATACCTCCCCTTCATTTCATTAGGTCATCAAATCAGAAACGGAACTTACAAAAATATGCATTTATTTAAAAGCAAAGTATTAACTGAATAACTCAAAGTCCAAATAACTCAGATAACCCTCGGTAATTAACAGTCTACACAGTACATAGTCAACACCATTTCTCCAAAGAATAATCCAACTCTTCTCCAGAAAATAGTTCCCTCTACCAGAATCACCCATTTCAGCCAGTTTCACTTCACTAAACAAAAGTACTGTTCGCAGAGGCCATCCTGGCCCTGCCTTCTCTCCTCGTAACAGTCTCTATGGGTCTGGCTAATTACATGCTATTATGAACGGACATAGCTCATATGAATGCACGAATTTGCACACGCACTGATCACGCCCAGAAACCACTCATAACCAGTTTCAAAGGCACCTTCGACAAACCCCCATAACGACAGATGAGCGTTGACCTTCTTAGGTAAGGATTTTAATGTCACACCATCTCGAGAAAAACGCATATCAGCATTCCTAAGCTGTCGCTCGGACACTCGGTCTCTAGGGAAGTTAAATTGTTGATTCTTTGCATTCTAAGAAATGTCACAGCACATCACATTATATATCATATAAAATATCATAGCAAATCCCTCCTCTTTATGTTACAATATATATATATATATATATATATATATATATATATATATATATATAATATATATATATATATATATATATATATATATATATATATATATTATATATATATATATATATATATATATATATATATATATATATATATATAGCATTCAGCAGGGTCCAACAAACACATCAAAAAGGGCCATATTTATTAGTAAGAGACGTTTCGCACATTATCTATGTGCATCCTCAATCTGTAAACATAAAATACGTTAAAATTTACAAAAAAGTATTTTTTATATAAAAAAACATAGTTGAGAAAAAAAATTTACAAAAATTAAAATTAGTACAAATTTACTACATCTGTGTATAGGAAAAAATCATTCACAGGGATTGCTAATAATTTCTACAGTTCATGCTTCGAGAACTTTAAACTGAATTCTATTTACACTTTGGTTTATAGGGCTTTACGTTATTCTTCGAGTTGGTCCCTCTTTCACAATGAGATATTATTTTTAGTCAAATTTTTCTTACAGAACTCCTATCCTGAAAAACTGGTTTATAAAGTCATTAACAGACTGCTGTCACAAGATTTCTCCAATCCGATGCCCTCTTATAATGTCTTAAAGAAAAATGTATATGTCACTATCCCATTATCTCTGACAATAAGTTTTCCGCCAAACTTAAACAAATAATCGAAAATTAATTTGGCTGCCTTAAAATGCATTTAATTCCAATCAATCCACTCAAGATTGGCGTATTCTTCGGCTATAAAGACAAACTGCAGACCTTCATGAGATCCAACTTTATTTATAAATTCAAGTGCCCGGGATGACCCGGTATTTATGTTGGATCAAGCCGTAGGTTACTGCAGATGAGATATTGTAGCCATGTGGGATAAAGTTTTAGAACGGGTCAGAAATTAAGTAAACCAGGATTTTCTAATATAAAGAATCATGCCTCCATATGCAAATAAATAAACGCTTCTCTATTATTGGTGGAACAAGCCATAGCAGTTACCTAACTACCCTTGAGTCCTTATACATCAAACGGCTTATTCCTTCTTTGAATTCTAATGTTTCCGCTTCTCCTCTTTATCTTGCATAACTGAAGTCGTAGGTTGGTGTCAAGTTTTGGTCATTCGTTCTTCTCCTTCTCCTTTGGATGGTTTGGTGAGAACTGGTTCCATTTTTACTATATACCTTCTAATTTGTACTAATTTTAATTTTTGTAAATTTTTTTTCTCAACTATATTTTTTGTTATATAAAAAATACTTTTTTGTCAAATTTAACGTATTTTATGTTGTTCTTACAGATTGAGGATGCACATAGATAATGTGCGAAACGTCTCTTACTAATAAATATGGCCCGTTTTGATGTGTTTGTTGGACCCTGGTGAAAGCTGTTTAATATCTTCTCCTGGAATCCTTATATATATATATATATATATATATATATATATATATATATATATATATATATATATATATATATATATATATGTATATATATTATATACATATATATATATACATATTATATACGTATATTTATATATATATATATATATATATATAGGAGCTCATAAAAATGCCAAAATATAGAAAGTAAGAACTACATATTTCAGAGACTGTTGTCTCTCTCTTCAGGAGGGTGATGAGTGAGAAAAGTTACAGAAAAGGCGGTATTTATACCAAGAGATCCATCCACAGGTAGCCGTTTTAGTACTAGGTCACCCCCGCTGATAATTTCTCTTTAATCTTCTTAAGCGCTGGTTGAAGGAAGATTTTATCTATGATATCTGAATCCCAGGTGCCCTCTGAGATGTTCATTACCTGTCTTTGTTTAATCAACACTGACTCTATTATCTGGCTTTTGTACCGACATTTGCTGCTATAAATTATATGTGGCAAATTCAAGTTTATTCTGTGGTTATGGTTATTCATATGGTTAAAAATAGCTAAGCTCTGTTGTCTATACCTAACTGACCGTTTATGTTGTTTTACTCTCTGGGGAAGTGATTTTCCTGTAAAATTGATGTAAGATTGGCCATATATATATATATATATATATATATATATATATATATATATATATATATATACATATATATATGTGTGTGTGTGTGTATATATATATATATATATATATATAATATATATGCATATATTTACATATATATAGATATACATACTTACATGTATACATATAACTGTATGCGTGTTTTAATATCTGATAGAATTTATTGCTAAATTTTTCACAACACTGCAGTACACCTATTTGCAATGAGATGTCAAAAGGCGTCTGCGTGACCAGACATGTATTTTTACTACTTTTTGTGTGACTGAGTGTATTTATGAGAGTGCGTAATACAATGTGCATTATGTGTGCGTGTTCAGGAAAGGACATTTTATTTCACTGATCAATTCATAAGTGTTATTCTGCAGTCCTTAGCAGAATCTATGAATCGTTAATTCAAGTTACTTTTCTGCAGTAGGGTGCTCTCTATCACGGATTCGCAGATGAAATCAAGGTATTTCGCTTTGTAACTATTCTCTGTTTTTTTCCATCTGTCCATCCGCCTGTGGTGGTCGCGCATGGTAACACTGCGTCCCGGGCTTAAATAGTTACCCTATGTGTAAGTATAAGGTAAATAAAAGAATATCTTGGTGTACATCTGCAATTGAAAAGTGTTTTAATAATTTACTGTATGCGAATTACACCGTTAATGTTCGAAATAGGATGTTATTTAAAGCCCGGGACGCAGTGTTGCCATGCGCAAACACCACAGGCGGATGAACAGATGGAAAAAACAGATCATAGAAGATAGTATACGTGTGAGTGTGTGTTGAGAGAGAGAGAGAGAGAGAGAGAGAGAGAGAGAGAGAGAGAGAGAGTGGCAAACTGGTAAGTAATCTTATACCTTGTGTCAGGGCTGGGACTGGCAATGCTTACAGGAAGTCAGTTCCCCATGAATATCGGAAGTGGTAGTCGTTAAAGTTTTAATCTCCGAAATATAAAAGTAAGTTAATCTTGGGATACATCCACAAGCTCTGAGAGAGTATATATTTCCCCCTGATAATAACATTTCAGAATTGACAAATAACAACAGACCTATACAGAATAAAAAAAAAAAATGAGAGAGGAATAGCTAACTTCTCATTTATGGCAGGTTTCACAAGATTAGTGGCGCCCTGCAGAACATTTGTGCTCGAAAGAAATAGTTCCAAATAAAATTATAATTTCCTTTATTTTTTATAAACCGTAAAACAACAGGAGTGGTGTGGCGAGAGATGAGTTGGTGTTATTAACAACGATATTTAAACAGAAGGTTTTTGAGTGATAAGGTTACTGTAGCAGGTTGAAATGCTTTCAGATCATATGACAAGGAATGTTTAAGACATTGACCCAAAAAATATCCGTGAAATTAATTATTGATAGATTAATCGTTATGAATAAATGCTAAAGAGATTTAAATTTTCTATACATTATAGTCATTTAGGGTTTTCTGTAAAAAAAAATAAAGAAACAGTTAATGTTATACAAAAAAACCTAAGGCATTGAACCTATAAAATCCACTAGAAAAATCATAAGTCACAGTAGGCCGAGGTAGATATTACTGGGTCATATATACAGTACACGAAAATATATAGGAATTTATTTTCAATTTTATCAAATGTTGGAAAATTATAGTTGTGTACATTATAGTTGTGAACGTCATCAGATTCTTACCAGCTCTTTCCAATCGGCCCGTGCGGGATCGCAATCCAAGACAGTAGTATTTAGTTAACACATTATTTAATATCATCATTGCAAAGCAATGAACAAGAATGATAAGGACTCTCTCGTCGTCATTGTAATTACGTGCACCACGTATATGAGAATGTGACCGGCGTCCATCCACGGTACTTGGAAGTCGAGGCCGAGAAGCAAAGAATCAGAATTCCAGCCATGTAACGATATGGGCTTTATTGATAAAAGGCTGTAAAAACTTGAATAACAGAATACCAGGTGAGGGGTTCCAAAATAACAGCCAATTAAACAGTCCGAATGAGGTCTAAGCATCACAGCCACCCAAAGGAATTTCAGAGAAGGGGATACAAAAGAATGTCACCACGACGAGGTTTTCCAGGAACGTCGTATCCCCTGTACAATCGTGAATTCATCTTTGTCTAGCAGTGACTCGCAATAAAAACGGACACGCTTCGTTTTGAAGATCAGGATTATTCCCTGGACAAAAAAAGAAAATAAGCATAAAGTGTGAATACTCCTATTACAACAGCATGGAAGTTTTTGATGACAAAAGAATCGAGAAAGGCGACGAAATCAGGGACCTTGGGGAAATCACAATGCACTTATGCCTCCGCAAAGGAGGTCTGTGATATGGAATGTCAAGGACATTACTTTGTAATATGATTATTTTCCATCCTCAGGTTTAACGAAGACTTGGTTTTCATAAATATCAAAACCTGAATAAGCTTTCCGTTTCATTGACATATGACTCATTACCGATATGTTTACTTCAAGGTAACAATTTATACAAAGCATGCAGTCCTTTTCCTCTTGTTTTGCTATTTAAGTTCATCTCTGCGACACTGAAAAGATTGCGCCAAAGTATAAATCTCTATTGTGGCAGTTTCCTTTAGAGAAAATATTTTTCTCTCAGGCCTTATTAGATTGAAAGAAAAATAAGACCAACCTGTCACGAAGTACTGGTTGGTGGAGTTAGCACGAAAGCAGAGGATTCTTGAAATTCAACTATTGTTTCAATGAAACATTTGGATATGACAACAATTTATCATTGGATCTCCCGTTTTCATCGAACCATAAACTTTTCAGTTTATCGTTCCGTAATTCAAAAAATAGGCGAACTCCTAAGCGAACTTGCCCATCGAGTTGCTAACCGCGTTTCACCGAAAAATAAACCGGCCGTATAAGAACTAAGAGAGCATATAGAGAGAAAATAACAAATAAGAAAGTAAACTGGCACATAATAAATAAATTTGTGATCATACAAACAGCACTATTTGTCGACATGTGAGGAAATGGGGCAAGGCCCTTCAAACATTACCGCACCTTTCCCAGCTGAGGCCTTGGTCGTCAACCGTAATAATACGGCAACAAATCACCCGGCACATTTGCACGAAGCAACTCCATCTCAAACACGGACACCGCTGTTGCTAAATCCCTTGCATGTTTATGATATGGGAATAATGTCACTCATGCATTTTCTTTGACCAAATCATGGCCCGAGGATCAGTCTTCCTAAACACCGTATACCTAAAGAATATGCTGGATAACGACCTGTTCATGGTCCGAATACGGAGAGTTCACAGTTGAATAATAATGGATACTTATCGAAAGGAAATGCTTTGGACTCGACTCCCTTATAAGTAATAATAAAGCTATCTAGATTTTTTCTTAAATAGTTGTGATAAAATAAAAGTAATGTATCTAAGTTAAGTAGAATGAAATTTTGTCCTCTGGCGAAGTCATCATGCTCTGCTTTTAAGCGGATAGTGGTGGAAACCATCTAAGTCTGACTTTCAAAATTCCCAAAAATCTAAATGCATTTAGTGAGAGTAAGAAAAATGCATTGGCTTTACTGAAATGGAAAGAATCATAAACGCTAGAGAGCTACGAATATCAGTAGTTTACAGTATTAAAGATGGATTTTGCCTGTATTGTTAGCGAAATTTATAGCTTTATTGAAAGGAATCCAAGTAAAAGAGATCACAGGAAAAAAGACAGTAAAAAAGTCACAGAAAAAAAAGTCACAGGAAAAAAGTCACATTAATCTTTCCGAGATAGTGACCCCAAGTGTTTTAATCCGGTTTGTATCCACCTTTGCAAAGTGTTAATAAAAGCCCGTTGGGATGACCGTAAAAACGTCAAGAAAAGACTAAATATCATAAAGATAATGGCCCGCAAGAAATAGTGTGAATTTTCCCCTGTGACTTTATTACCGGCAGCCATAAATTACTGTGACCTTTTTTCCTGTGACTTTTTTTTCGTGGCCAAAATTGTGCCTTTTTTTCTGTGACTATTTTTCCTGTGACTTATTACCGGCCACCGTTAGGAGACACTTTAATGAAACGACCTTCTGGACACTAGAAATTCAACAGAAAGAAAAGGCTAGCTTGGGGCAGCTACGGTCGAATTCCTTCATAAAAACAGGCGTCAAAATGAGAATTCCTCTGACACTGAACATTGTTTTCTTTGTGTAGAGAAATCATGGAAGAAGAGGATGATAACCACAGACACGAGGTCAATGCCTGCGAGTGCGAGAGACCCAGTGGGCAAGGGTAAGACAATGACATGTGATAGAATACCAGCAGTCAAAATAAAATGTTAATGAGTGAAAGCGAAATAAGATCAGAGTTTTCATCTACAACCCAGATATCACATTTACAATCTATTAAGATGAATGCTGTATAATTCTTAATTCCTAGAATTCCGAAAATCCCCTATGATAACGTGCGTAGCTTGTGAAGGTAACATAACAAGGCACCTATAGAGAAATTCTGACATGATTATTCTTTTTCGTGTCATGTATGTGTATCCATACACACACACACACACAACACACACACACACACACATATATATATATATAGTGACATAAAAATAAGCTTTCGTTAGAGAAGTTGAATCACTGAGGAAGACAAAGAACAGAAGCTACAGTATTCGAAATCATGTAGTGCTCAACTATACCACTGAAAGAATGACCACACAAATGCTTTTATTCAAGAAATTTATTAACTTCAGTATTGCACAGGAATATCAGAAGAGATTAATGACAGTAGATTAAATGACATCACTTGCGTGATGCTGGCAAAAAATTTATTCACGATGTCTGTGCGCAAAGTCCAGGATTAATGCAATTTCTAGATGTAAGGTTCACATATCAAAATTCAATTTGTAAATTAGAAATGTTCATCACAATATTTTTGTATCACATTAATGAGGATAACTTCGCACTATTATTATTCAGTTTTTGATTTGATACGGAAACAAAAAGAAATTGAAATCCTGGCGTTGACAAGTGCTTGAGTACCCTGAGTTAGCAAAGAACATACTCTGGCTTCCAGTGTGTGTGCCCTTTGAAAAGAGGTTAGTGCAGCTACATCTCATCATGCAATGACAAAAGAGCAAATGAAAACTTCTTTGAGCTTACAATGAATTACCTCCAGACACAATAAAAGGAGTATTTCAAAATATAATTGTCATAAGAAATTGTAATTTTAACTGAAAAAAATTTTTTGGCTAGCAGGTCATCTACTGTTTTTCGCTGCACAAGTTACTGATCCTTATTTTATTTAAGATGAATTGGATTAAAGCCAAAGTTACTGGTGATGAAGTAAGTGTACAAACTGAATTTTTTGTACTGTTAGAATTAATATTTAAATTATATTTCACTTGACAAACAAAGACACTGTTTTATAGTGGAAGCAAGACCTTGCGTGAATACTTCATGTACGTAAGGATAAGATCTCAGAGGAACAAGGTACTCATTCTCTGCCAACTTTTTCTTTTAAGTAAGACATCACATCAGTTCTATTTTATTAGACTACTTGGGGCCTTATCTCAGCGCTGTTGACAATGCAGGAAATGAGGGAATTTCAACAGGCAATGCTGTTCTGGCTTCAGGTCCTTACAATGAATTTTAATAGCAAAATTATTTCCAATTCTAGTTAGGGTAAACATCATTCATGTTAATTTTAGACTGGTAAACATTTACACTCCCATTATACTGTAGCTTGTAATGGCAAATTGCCTCTTTCCTTTGTGTTGTCCCAGAGGAAAATGGGTCATCTTGACAACAGCTCTGACTGCGACATTTTCCAGGATCCAACCCCAAGTTTGATGGCTCTAAGGTTTAGGTATCTAGTTTATCAGGTCCTTGGCGGTGCGGGCAATTGGCTCAGCTCTTGGGCTGGCCAACTATGGTAACAATTTATGACAATAAAAGGATATTTAGCCGGAATTTGATTTTCACACCTACCATAGCAAGGTGTTCTCTATGAAGGGCTGATAAGGGTCATTGACAATTTTCTATAATGGCAGTCAAGCAGAATAAGTCCAAGAGAAGTCACCATTTTTTTTTTTTTGTAGAACCAGCTGGTGATGAGGTAATGACATGCAGCAGTTGGTTAAAACTTTTGTAGTTCCCTGGAAGCACACACACGCAGGTGAAGTTTAAGGACTTCAACAACTTGGGGTAGCAGGCAACGGAAGAGAGAGAGAGAGAGAGAGAGAGAGAGAGAGAGAGAGAGAGAGAGAGAGAGAGAGCTATTTTATGTAAGTCAACCAGAGTGTCTATGTAAATATGATAGAAATGTAGTGTTTGTTCTATTTCTTCTTTTATTTATTTATTTTCTTTATTTTTTTTCTTTTGCATTACTGAATAAAATAAAATTTTTAGAAGACGACTTCAAAATAAAGGTTGAGGAAAGAAGAGCTTTGACAAGGGATGGGGCTATATTCCCTTAAAGACAATTTCCTCCCAAATTTTAAGTAATAACTGACTGTATATATATATATATATATATATATTATATATATATATATAATATATTGTATATATATAATATATATAATATGATATATATATATATATATATATATATATAATAGGTATATGGTACATAAGTGTGTGTGTGTGAGATTTTGTTACACTCACATGACATTTTTTGTATTTACAAACATTAAGCTACCAACGTTGTTTGATATGAAATTCACTCAACTTCGGAATAGCAGACACCGAAGGGAAATTTACAAGTGACGAGCAATCCGCCCCCAGGGCGACTCGAACCATCAAATGGTTGGGGAACGGCGATTTGGCAGTGACACTGGACATTCGGCAGTCAAGAGAACTTATCAATTCCCCTTCGGTGTATATCATGCCAAACTTGAGTGAATTTGATATCAAATGACATTCGTAACTTAATGTTTTAATGTTTGCTACACACACACACACACACACACACACACACACATATATAAATTATATATATAATATATATATATATATATATATATATATATATATATAGAGATATAGATATATATGTATATATATACATATATATATATATATATATATATATATTATATATATTAATATATATAGATATATGTATATTATCATATAATATCTATATATCTATAATATATTATATGTTATATATTATATACATATATATATATATATATATATATATATATATATATGTGTGTGTGTGTGTGTGTCGCAAACATTAAGTTACGAATGTCATTTGATATCAAATTCACCCTAAGATCGGCCCCATCGATGATACACCGAAGGGGAATTGATAAGTTCTCTTGACAGCCGAATGTCCAGTGTCATATATATATATAATAATATTATAGATATATTATATATAGTTTTACTATATATATTATTTACGATCTATGATTATAATCGTATATATGTGTGAATATATATATTTATAATATATATATATATATATATATATATATATATATATATATATATATATATATGCATACAAAAACCTTGTTTTATGCAGGTTTTTAAGTATTTTGCCCGAATCTTTTCGAAATTTTTCATTACGTTTAGATATGAAGTTAAACAGTCCTACCAACCGTGTCAACAGAGTACTATCAGTATGAAGATTGTTATTTCATACAAATAATGCTTGACTGAATGGAGTTTGGCTTATCTAATGCTATCATGTTATCATTTGTTTAAAGATATTTCTGTTAAAAAAGAAACCTTATTTCAAGTTAGCATATGAGGTACATCAAAAATATTACATGATTTAATTATAACTTCCTTAAATTAATATAAATACATTTTGCTCGACCGAGGGGTGGTAAAATGCATGAGGACTGTGCGGTTCGGTTGTCACGCCTGGAACAACGAAATTTTAGGAGACTGGTGTTGATGCCCTTATATATCTTACGCATGGCAATTTCTTTTTAATATCATAGAAAAGTCAAATTGATAGAATATTTTTATAGATATGAAGGAGAATTCAGATATACCAGAGAAAGAAATTGAAATTTTGTTATATAAATGTATTGTGTAATGTGAGTCACATAGGTCTGGAATGATCGAAACTGGTAACGGCATGTCTGAACGGCGTCGTCGGTGCTTTGCGAGTTACGTTAAATATCATGATGTGAATTACACTCATGAACTGGAACTGGCTAGAAACTGCACTCTTACTAATTATATAGGATAAACATAATTTACTGTTTGCTTTTCTTTAATTTTGTTCGAAAGATTTATTGACTTATCTTCAGATATTGTTATTCTTTAGGTATATTCTAAAGCATTTATTGAATTTTTATTAGTGTATATTTTTCTACTAAATGAATTCTTTTTCTTTTACATTTCAACCTTTTGCTCGCTAATAATAATATGTGAAAATACAATTTTGTTTTTTCTGTTTTACCTCATTATGGAGAGTGAAAACATTTTTCTCTCAAGGAATGACAAATTCAGTCATCATCCATACAGTTTCAGAATTAGGCTATTTAACACTGAAATGATCAATTATATATTTAGCATGACGGCTGTAAAAGAACATATTATTGGCTATGAAAATCAACCACAGAAATACCTTTAAACAAAATCATCATGCATATTGTAAATTTCTCCACCTTCACCGACCAAGCAAGGACCATTTATATATATATATATATATATATATATATATATATATATATATATATATATATATATATATATATATATATATATATATTGATAATGATAAACAAACTATAATAAATAGTTTTGTTTTTAACGCTGCAGTCGCAAAACATTTAGGCCTACAATTATGAGTGCTAAAATAAAAAAAAATCTCTTCAGACCGAAAAAAATTGTTAGGCCGATTAACAAGAAAAAATTAACACCACAATTATTAAAGAAGAAACATACGAAAGAACGATCATTTTAATTTCCTTTAGACAATGTTATTTAGCTCGCCTCCCATTATATACATTAGCGAGTGACTCGGATTTTTGTTTTAGAGTAAGCCAGTCGTGTGCAGGAAAAGGATCTTGCTCTAGGGCAACCTGGAACCAATTAACAGAAACTTAGTCTGTCACCATAAAACATCATGCGCCTGCGCAGCCAGGCCTATAGTTACCAGGTACCGCTTGCTGAATACTTCAATATTATACCTATTGTCTGAAACATTAAGCCAACTGTTGCAATACATTGCAACGTGACTCTACATATATACTATATATATAGATATATATATATATATATGTGTGTGTGTGTGTGTGTGTGTGTGTGTGTGTGTGTGTGTGTGTAAGGGAAGAAGGCTCTGCTCATCCATTTAATAAACATGTCAATCAAGGCTTGTCAAAAGAAATTTTCCCTTAAAGTCACATATGCTTCTTGAGAATTATTGAGAGCAGCATTGCACAAAAGCACATGGCAACTGTGCAATATTTTATAAGGTTGCAGGGTACCTAGGCCCCAAAATGATTCTGAATAAACCCTCAGGCATTTTGTGCTCGAGTCACATAGAACCGGAAGTTCCAATAAGTTTTCTTTAGGAAATGACGTCATCTTACTTTTCTAGAACTTTGCTTTCGACTGAAGATACAATTCTTTTTATTCAGAGACTGTGTTCTGTGCGTGTAACATTAATTGTAGAATCTCCTCTCTTTCTCTCTCTCTCATTTTAAAAATTAACTTGTAAACTTTTAAAGTAAAGATTTTATACTGAGCACACTAGTATTTGGTTAAATTTCTTGTAGAACTACATTTTTTTAACTGACTGTGAAATCTGCACATACATTACAAGAGTGCGCCCAATCTGTAACGGCCCCTATTGTGTTTTGGTGAATTTTGAAGCTGCAGCAAAAATTTGAGGTATAAGGTAAAGTGAATTTTGTATTTTGACTTTGGTTAAATACAATTTTTGATGTTTGAAGATGGGATTTTCAAACTATTGATTTCTGTGTTACATTTTGTCATTTGAATTGCTTAATTCTTTTTTTCATAGCTTCGCAATCTTTTAGTTTTTCACATTTTATATTGTGGGAATTTAAAATTGCATACTTTATTTAATTTCACATTTTAACAATTTGGTGATTTAATTTTTATTTAATTAGATTTTCTTTTGAAATCTTAAGTATTTCTTAATAGTTGAAATTTTGCTTGATGAATTTCATTCCTTGATAAAATAACATTTTGTGAATTAATTTTGTTTAACAATTTAATTCAAGAATGAACTAAATTTTGTGTTGTTTTCAAGTAATAGTGAATTCTACTCAAAGTAAGATTGTGAATTCTATTTAAAAATTTTGAATTTGAAAATAAGTTTTTGAATTCAAAATTTCTATAACAGTGTTTCATTTATGGTCCACCAGTAGTAGGATTAGTTGTGTGCATAAGGCAGAGAGATAGATTTTTGTTCCTTCAGTTTTGCTGAAGTGACTCGAGACTAAGGAGACAGTTACAGTTGTTTGATGGAGTGATGCCCTTTAATTAACTTAAGTCTATATGAGTACCTCGCAATTGTTTTGATAAACGTAGTCGGATATCTCACATATTTGATATAATTTAGTGTATTTCAATATTGAGACCTCACATGTTTAATAAACTTTTCAAGGAATTACTGTTGCCTTTAGAGTACCCAGTCGTATGTTATTTGTTATGAGAGTTCAAGCATCTGGCTGTAGTGGGATAACTTTGAATTCTATGATTGGTAAGTGTAATAACCAGGTATTTGTAACGCTTCGGGACAATACAGACATGTGTGTGTGTCTGATAAAGGTTCCGCATAAAAACACCTGTTTGTTGAGGGAGACAGTTGTTTCCGGAATATAACGCTGTAAGATCTACCCTCTTCATTGTCTTTATGGGCAACATTTATTATATAAAACATGTATGTATATCTGCATTTATACATATATATACGTATATGTATTTACATTACATACATATATATATATATATATATATATATATATATATATATATATATGTGTGTGTGTGTGTGTGTGTGTGTGTGTGTGTGTGTGTGTGTTTGTGTCAAAGCAGGGGTTGTTAGCTGGGTTGCGCACCCTTTTTAATCTTTCAACTCTCAAACTACTCAGAAGATTGTTACATTACAAATACTTGATTCGAGCACCTCCTTCCTTGTCTAAACCTTCATTAGTCTTCTTCATTCAGTCCTCCAGTCATGTGCCTTTCCCATAACCTGTGTTATGATCAGATCCACTCTAAAACTGAGTTGTCCCTCGTTACCTAACAGGAACTAACTTGGGCAACTCAGTTGAATGCAGTTATGTGGAATGACGTGATGGAGTGCTGATCGAAGATTCAAAATGAATTTGTCTATTCTGAGAAACTCACTTATATGATGTTGTATATCGTCTTTGCTTTGAGCGTTCGAAATTGATTTTCTTGTTTGAGGGGAGGTAGGAAAGGTCTACGAAGAGCTTAAAAACGTGTGAAAAAGGTGTTTCGCGTTGAGTTAAAGATACAGGAATTTTAGGATAGGAAATTTATGATTCATTTGTTAGAATGAAAGTGTAAAAAATAAGTGATGTTCATGCTGAACAATACAGAAAAATAATTTCTAATAAAATATAACGTATTTATTTTAATTTTCGTTGGTGAAACGAGGCTCTATTTGACTGTAGATTTTATCACGTTTTAATTTACATTAAAAGTTAGGGATATAATATTTATAATTTATGAGTGAGGGGAAAATCTTTCACGCGTCCCGAGTAGGCTGGAGGTCGGATCAAGCCTTGTTTAGCTAAAAAATTACACGTTTTGAATTTTGTTGTTGTTGTCACATTTTTGCGGCATTCTGAATTCATTCTTTCCAGAGAGTCAACTTGCAAAAAGTCACCAGTGTTGCCTTCAAGTCTTCGAATGAGGCAAATTGTTAAAATTATTATAGGCCAACTCTCGTTCCTTCAAATCATTTCAACGTTATTCATTATCCTCCATTTTCTATCGATTGTTATTTATTTTCGTACATGGATTTTCATCAGTGCTTCTCGATTATTACAGTAACTGTAGTTACTACGTTGTTCCTTTTATTTTTGGACTTGATATGTACAATAAAGTAAATTGATATGTAGTATATAACCATATATGTTTCTTTTATGGTATTGAAAATAAAACTATCTTTCTAGGGGAGGAAGATTGGTTGGATAGATGTCTAAATAAAAATAAATCTATAAACACAAGAATTGATAAAGAAAGATTAGTTGTATAATATGAACTCCTGTCACCATACTCAACGTAAATGATAGTATAAACACACAGCGTCTGGTTTGGGGATCGCCTACAGGCTATGGAAACTATGGAAACAAGGTATGATTCGACCTCCAGCTTACTCGAGGCACATGATAAAATATACGGTCAAATAGAGCGTTGTTTCGCCAACGAAAATTCAAATTTTTTATTACAAATAATTTTTCTGTACTGTTCAATGTACACATTATTCATTTTTTACATTTTCATTCTAATAAGTGTATCATGATATCCAATCCTAATATTCCTGTATCTTTAACTCAACACGGAACACCTTTTTCAGACCCCCAACAAGAAGAACAACAACAAAACAGGAGCAAAGTAGTTTATAGACTTACTCCCCGAATAAGGAAAGCAGCTAACAAAGAAAGGCAAAAGGAACAAGTGCCGCGCCAGAATTCGCACAGAGTAATATTTCATAACAACTCATCAGGGACTGTGAACTAAAAGCAGATTCTTGCGATGATAATCGGAGATGAAGGTCCAAATAAGACAGGGAGCGTAATAACCTGAACATTTTTGTACTTTAGATCTCTACTAGAACAGTAATTTTTCTTCCTGTCATAGATATATGAATTAGGCCAAAATTGCCATAATATAGGCTTGCGTTTGTATATGTGGAATTAATTCCTCATGCAATGTAGCAAATTTTGTTAGTTCATAGGGTATTATGGTTATTGCCCTTTTTGAGTGAGCATTTGTAGTGATTTTTTTCATTGTCTTATATATATAATAGATGCATATATATATATATATATATATATATATATATATATATATATATATATATATATATATATAAAATACATATGAATGTATATAAGTATTTTTTATCCCTAAGATCTATTTCTTTTTTCTCTTTCCTTATATATATATATATATATATATATATATATATATATATATATATATATATATATATATATATATATATATATATAATATATATAAATATATATATATATTATATATATATATATATATATATATATATGTATAAAATGAAAGGAGCCCATAAAAACCCCAAAATGTAGAAAGTAAATACTATATTAATTTTCAGAGACCAAACTGTCTCTCTATAACAATTACATTATATATCTGGTAAAAAGTGACCAGTAGATTCTACATATATATTTCAGTCGAAAAAACAATAAAAACGATTGCCCGATATTCTATTTCTAATAATTATACCTAAAAACACAGGTATATGTATGTATCAGAGTCAATAGACTTTTATCCTTCTCGTGGTCAGGTCGGCAACGTAACCTCGTTGTGATTATGTGACCCGGGTTTGTTTCCCGCTACCGGGCATCATAATTACTTCATATATCATGCACTTGGATTTTAAAGCTTTGTAAATTACAAGCGAATCCAAAAAAGCGCGAAGAATTCGAGAAGTTATGAGGACATTGTGGCTATTACATAATGTATCTGGTAAAAAGTGACCAGTAGATTCTACACACACACACACACACACACATATATATATATATACATATATATATATATATATATATATATATGTATGTATGTATATATATATATATATATACATATATATATATGTATGTATGTATATATATACTATATATATATATATATATATATATATATATATATATATGTATATAGTAATATATATATATATGTATGTATGTATGTATGTATATATATATATATATGTATGTATGTATGTATATATTATATATATATACTATATATATATATATATATACTATATATACTATATATATATATTATATATATATATATATATATATATATATATACATGCATACATACATATATGCTTGTTTATATGTAAGCACAAATATTTGTTTATATGAATGAGAGCAAGAATCTGTATACAGTTTGGTTGAAGTAACGAGAAAAAAGGAAAATTTTCAAAAGGGAAAAATAAAACGGATCTTGAAGAGAAATGTTCAGCAGCAAAAGCGACGAGGAATATTTACTTCTGGTCAAATGCTAAATTAAAAATAATGTTAAAAAGACCTCAAATTAACACCACAGAATTCCTAAATATCGGAGCGCTTGTTTGTCTAAAAAGTCAATAAACTCCGATTTTTCTGTCACAGCACACCTTCGTAAGCAAAAATAATCCTCTAGTCTGACACTAATTCCAAATGCGACCATCAAGTAAATTACAGTATAGCCGAGTCTTTAGTATAAAAAAAAGAAAAAACGGAGAGTATTGTTTGACAGATCTTCAATCAGTGTTTTCCTATATTTCACAAAATATAAATCCGAGCAAGCTAAAAAAAGAAAGAAAGGAAGAAAGACAGAAGCGTTGCCACTGCAGCCTGTGCTTCTAATTTCCTCTTTGGCTGTCGCAGCGGGGAGAGAGAGAGAGAGAGAGAGAGAGAGAGAGAGAGAGAGAGAGAAAGGGAAAACTATCGTTTTCCCAAAAGTCTTCACTATGGTAATCGCTCCCGGGGCGTTGATGGATCAGGAGGATGATGATGTACAAGTGATTTCGAAGCAACCCTTTTTCCATCGTTGTCGTTGGTGTGTGATTCAAAAACCTGGTGTTATTTCCTACAATTAGCCAACAAAACGCGCTATGATTTTAAAGGCATAAAGCCGAGACAATCACAGGCCTCATAAAAACCGACGGGAGAGCGGGAGTTAAGTCCTGGTGATTATGTCGCGCTCGCTGGTAAAAACAGGATACCAAATGGATTAAAAGCAAAACGGGAAACGCCTTCAAAGAAATAATATCCAGAAATGGAAGTTAAACCGTTATTTCAAATCATCCTAAATCAGGCTTATGAACTCTAGTGCCTTTTGAGAGGAAAGGCGCTGCTCACTTCGCGGCAACAGAGCCTTTCAGGAACGATCACCAATCAACTCAATCACTGCACTATTGAGCAAGACATCTTATCAAGAAACGAAGCTAAAATACAATCATAAGAAACTAATCACTGTAAATTCGCATTAGTATCCTAATGTCAGGATCAGATTAAAATAAAACTTTGCCTTCTTAACTTTCCTAGAAATCTAATGAGCAAAATTAAACCCATAAGTGCAGTCTCTGCTCTCAATACAGATTAAATACCGCTTCAGCTCTTGGGAATGAATTATGACGCAGCTTCCTTCTGCCTTGGAGGGATGATAAATCAAATTCTTGCAGCGTAACCCTTTATGAGATTGCCGGGTAATCTCAATAACCAGCTACACCGAAGATCATCATTCTTAAGAACCATTTATCTGATAGTTTCTTTTGCAAGGGGCAAAGCAGATAATGAGAATTGACGCGCTAATTCTGAGACGACTTTAGTGAAATTCACGTACTCCCACTTTTTCGCGATCATTCATCATGCGCCAACTTGTCACTGTTGTATAATAAGAAATTCTGAACTTTGAAAATCATTCGGAAACAGGATAGCAATAATGGTTTGTCATTTGACCACACTAGTGACCGCTCAAATATAAGAAAACTTAATAGTGCTCTACAGGTGAATTTGTGTCACCCTATGCTTTATCAAAAGATCGGCATCAACACGATAATATTCAGCCCTATTTCAAGTTACAGACAAAATTGAAATTCATAATAGCTCCTCACTTTTACCTTCTACCTTTCAAAAGTTGATTAAAGAAAACAGTATCTTCCTTTTGCAGTTTGGGCCGAGACCCTGTCCTCCCACCATCATAGTTCATTCAAATGCTCAAAATTAAAATACGGCAATATGATTTTTGAAAGAATCCAGGAAATAATTTGCAATAAATCTGATACTTATTTTATTCACTTTGTTCATTATCTTAAATGTCAGTCTCAAGATTTGTGATAATGTTATTAACGTTCAAGAAACAGTAGTTTCTAGAATGATAACACTTTGATTCAAAAGAATTAATTCAGCACATCCAAACGTTGCGATACAGTGAGAGCGGCTTGGATGGGACGCGGCTGTCGCTCCATAATGTAACGTTTGGATGTGATGAATCTCTTTATCTGAATTAAAGTGTTTTCCTCGTCACAAAATGAAACTGTATGAAACGAAGCGTTGAGATTTTAAGTAGAGATTTGTCTCGCTATTGCAATGCTCCATTTTGCCTCACTTCAACTAAAGAGAGCTACGTCGTAGTTCTAAACTGAATGAGTGCTGCGAATATGAAAATTATCTTTTATTTCTTTTCAGCATACGTACGTTTTTCCGTATTTTGCGGGTGATAAAATGTCTTCAGGTCAGTGCAATTGTTATTTGTATATAGTTATACGCCTAATTTCTGTCCCTGAGTGGAGAGTTGCCTATAAATATGCAAGGCTGATCTTTGATCACTGAAATACTTTCGGAATTCATTTATTATCTACTATTGTACGACGAGTACTGAATCCCTAAAGGTAAAAAATGAATGTCATCATCTTGCAGTCAGCTTGTACTGAGGTTGAATTCCTTAAGCTTCTTGAGCTGATTTGCTACGCGATCTTATGAAAACCTAATCAAATTCATGGATGATATCTTTCTCATTTGAAATCTTCTATGATTATTCACGGTTGCAAGAGCTTATGGTTATTCGAAAGCAGCAGGCAACGTTCTACATTGTGCTAACAAATAGAAAATTGGTGACTACAAGGAACTGGTCCATTACATCAAATTTACACAAAAAAAAGAATACTATCCTTTTCATTTGTGTTTTGATCATTAGGCACCCAAATGAATTTTGTTTCGATTCTTAGGAAATTATACATACTTTTCTATCCAGGCCACTACAAAAATACAAAATCATCGGTATATAAGAATATATTTCATTGAGAACACTGTGGATGAATTTACTATTGACCTTTTCGCTATTGTCCTATGTTATTCCAAATATTTTTATTTTCATAGATTTATATTGATATTACTGAGAAAAAAATCAATAATTAACATACCGTATATAAGGGTTTTTGAAATGCCGTGTTCTTCTTAAACAAAATAAGTTTAAAAAATAAGAGCATCGTTTAAATAGAGCAGCACATTGAAAAATGCGTTAACTGTCATTAGTCCTAGAAATAATAATAATGTAATATTCAATATCCCATGTCAAGAATATAAACTTTTATACTTGGCTAAAACTTTTAAGACATATAGTATACAAGAACCAAGTTGCTTAAAATTCCAGTTTCTTAACGTTATGCTTAAAATGTCTTGGCAATCCATTGGATTAACTCCAGCCATAGAATTAAGTAGTCAGATTTCGGCACAATAACCCATACCTTTTTTTCTTTTTTAATTTATTCATTAGAGGACATTTAAATTAACCTTATAAGGTCCATATACGTTTTAATCTCATTATGAGCCTAATGTTGGCAATGGATAGATGAGGTTGCTAACCATTTTGCCTTTTGCCCCTTCAGAAGACCCGGAAACTCATGTACATCCTCGGCATTCGTGGCTTTCAGAGTTTGTGATCGACCTTCAGACAGACTTCCGAGGAAGGCTCAGTTGGTTCTCCTCTCTGTAGGCCGTCTAGGACCGTCTTTTATAGTCATACATTTCCGGTAACCTACAAGAATAAGGATGCGTGTCCCTCGACAAACTGGTTGTCAACCTTCCACTCGACGAATCTCTGACCTGGGACATAGGCACTTCATAGGGCATCATTGTCGAGGTAGATACATTGATTATGACTGAGGGAAGTCAATTACACATTGACTGAAGTAACATCCGTAGGTATATGACACCGTGGCCGCTGAGGGGACTTTCCTCACGGGACCCTACACCCCCTACATTTCTGATTCAATTAATGGCAGATCTTGTTTTAAACCTGCCTCCACTAGTGAGGAGAAACGTACTATAGAATCTATATATATACATATATATATATATATATATATATATAT
>NC_087213.1:44568255-44575755 GCF_015104395.2 Macrobrachium nipponense
AAAACTGCTTTTAATGCTCTACTGCTTTACTTTGTATTATTTCTTTACATAGCGAATCCTGCGAATGGCAGCACTTAACACCAGCTCTCCTCTCCCGAAACCCATGCAGTGCCCTTTATGACAGATAATGGGATGGTATCATGCAACAAACCATCCTTAATGATGGCTATCACGCGAACTGATACGGAGCAAAACCCAAATAAACAACGATAATTCGTTACTTTTTTATCACCACTTCCGACGTTTCAGGCAGAGAAGAACAAAGGAAAGGTTTTGTTCTGCCTTGTGAGACCAAACGCTGTCTTCGAGAAACGAGCTATTAATGCCCCAGGATTGGATCTCTGCTTGAACTCCCTCTTATTCAATCGACAGTGCTTATCCCACACACGTGGTTAGTGCCACCAGTACACATCACGCGGGGCACTGTAGACATTACCAAAGGGTGTTTGCAGTGTCTCCTCTGCCCCTCGCTGCAGGTACTTTTCAGCCTTTTACTTCACCTCCATTAAATCTTTTTTTCAGTCTTCCTGTCCAACTTCTCTGGCTGCAACTTCTTAGTGGAGTTTCCTCCCTGATCCTTGTACTTAAACTTCTTTATTCATTTATTTATCTTATTTATTTACTTATTCTGTATTTTACTATTATTAGTTTTTTGGGGGGGATCGTTTCATCTTGCTGTTCAACCACCCAAATACGCTCTTTTCGCGTTTTAAGCACTGAATGTCCGAAAGTGTCCCAATACTATTCGCAACTGATATTATATATATATATATATATATATATATATATATATATATATATATATATAGATATATATATATATATATATATATATACTATATAATATATATATATATATATATATATATATATATATATATACTACATACATATACAAACTATATATATATATATATATATATATATATATATATATATATATGTATATATATATATATATATATATATATATATATATATATATATATATATACATATATATAGTTAAAGCTAAATAATATCTTTATGGCTAATCCGTAGTGAAATAAACACGATAAGAATTATATAATATATATATTAGATATAGATATATATATATTAATTAATATATATATTATATATAATAGAGACATAGTATACATACATACGTACATATATATACATATATATATAATAGATATAGTACATACATACCAATATATATGTATACAATATACATACAATACAGATAATATGATATACATAATAATATATATAAATATATATATATCATAATAAAACATATAATATATTAGAATATATATCATTATATATAGAGGTTAAAGCTAAAAAATATCTTTATGCTAATCCGTAGTGAAATAAACAGGATAAGAATTATATATATATATATATATATATATGATAATATATATATATATTATATGTTATAGATATATACATACATACTATATATATGTATACATATATATATATATATATATATTATATAGATATATATACATACATATATACATACATACATATATATATGTATACTTATATATATATATATATATATATATATAGCATCAGGTTTTATATAATTCGTTATCAAGTTATTCATATATATATATATATATATATATATATATATATACATATATGTGTGTGTGTGTGTGTGTGTGTGTATACAATCGCCTCCAGTACTAAACGTGGGAGCGGCCTCTTTGAAATTTCCTTACTCGGGTCTTTCCCGTAATTCCATTTCCAGAAATTGCCGCTCATTTCCAGTTTCTGTCTCAAAGTTCTCATCTAAGTAAGCCTGAGGAAGTGCGAAGGCCAGGTCCCCTTAATTATAGCACATCTACATCTGGCGCTTCTGTGTTTTCCCTTATAGTTTCATCCCTCATTCTATGCTGCCATCAAACTTCTAATATTATTCTGAACCTTTATTCATACATCAACAAGATTTTTCAGGAATAACTTCATTGTTCTAATACGATTCATATGCGTTTTGCAATACAGATCGCACTCATGTATAGTCTTATTTACTAATGGATTTTCAGAATATTTAGTTTCTGAGTTTTATTCAGTCTCCTCATTATTTGATCTGTCATTTTTAGTTATTCTCTAAAATCCGACGCTAGCTCTTCTGTATTGGATACCACAGATCATAATGTTAGTAAGACTCAATCCCAGTCATATTTTTCCCTCTAGTGTCATCTCATCCCTCTGTGCAAGCTCTGCCCTTTTACATTTCTGTTTCTTAGACCTCATGCCTCATTTCTAGATTCATGATACATTCCATGAAGCAAGATCTGTAAGTTCCCTGGTGTTTTACTAATAAAACTGCATCTCCTGCGTTTCTTGGTCTGTGACATTTCTCCAACCACCTTTTCTCTTTTTTTTATTATAAAATCTTTGGCAAAGGCAAATAGCAAAAATGAGATGATATTCTCCCGAAGCAAGGTCATTTTGGAGCGATTCTTAATAATCAACTACTACACTATATGTTTCAGCACAAATATCTGACCTGTGCAAATCCTACTTTTATTGTACGGAAATTCGCTCAGGTCATATAGTGGAACTGAATTCAGTCAGCTGCCTCATAACCGGTTTACATGTTAATCAAAGAATCTAGTTTGCTTAAATTCCAGCCATAATGTCAATTGTATCTTTATTAGTTGCAGGCGCTCTGCTATCTAAAACAAAAAACATAATCTTCAAGAAAGGCGATAAAATAAGGATAACACGAGGGAATCCACCTCGCTCTTACAAATTTCATACAGATGCCCGTCATCCTAACTGCCATTAACATTCAGCAAATGAATTTTGCAAAACACCTACGATATTTCCATGTCGACGACGCCTCGTCATTTCTATGGGTGATAAATTGCCTCGTCAATGACCTCAGCAGTTGGCTAATCCAGATCATCAAGATTACATCAAATATTTTAGGAGACGGATTTATTTCCTAATACAAGGAAATGGTTTCGTTAGCAATCAAAACTCAGTTCAGCCTTTCTTACAATGAACGCCCCAATCGCTTCCTTCCTCCTCCACTTAAACGTGAGAAACTCCCTACTGTATACAAGATCAAATACAAGGATTCAACGTAATTGCTCTTACAGTATATCGAGGGATGATTGTCGGCTGGTGTTGCGCTTACAAGATTTCTGAGAGATGGACTCTGCTGCAAAAGGCCATTCTCATATCGCTGGTCACTTCCCGTGGACTCCACATTTCTGCTGCAGTGTCTTGGGATGTTATTTAATTGTATTACATGATTACTGAAAACTAGATAGAAACATTTGAAGTATCTTAGCACATAAAATAACATGCTCAGTTTCCGGTTAGAGAACACGATCATCTCTCATTTAAAATGGCATGAGTTTCCATGTGTTTAAAGACTAATTAACTGTTTCTTTTTCTTTTCTTGTGCGTGTTTTTTTAGGTAAATGACGTCATTTAATCAATATTTATAAGTCTGAATGCTCGAGAAATAAAAGTTGATAAAAGACATGAACTGTTCTTCACCTTTTATTGCTCATATTATCCCACGAATGACGCCAGATAAGCTCAATAATGTAATAACTCCCTTGACGCTTCTGCATGTCCGGAATAAGAAACCTCTTTAATTTACTAACACCTATACATATCCTTTGCCTTCTAGCAGCCCACCTTCCAGATGTTGACACACCAAAAGGTAGTTTCAACATCTCTTTCCCACTTCAACATGGCCCTATTTGGCTGAGGAAATGAGTTATTGCTCGTGGTGAAAATCCTGAGGTAACAATTTACCCTGTATAAATATGATATATATACATAATAATGTAGGAAAGAACTCGACATCATCGAGTGAAGTTCAAGGCATTAAAGGCTGCTGGTGCATCACAAATATGACTGGCATGAATTAACGCTAACGACATTTCATCAGAGTTCCGGTATCCTGCCAATAATGATGGGTTCTAAATTCTGTTGTTACAGAGAAGTTAAGAGAAAATGAGAAGAGGGAAATTCATATCTAATTAATGACGAATTGAAAAGGATGAAAAAAGCCTCCTGGCTCCTCTCCAACCACCGCCCTCCGGACACCCCCCCCCCCCCCCCCCCCCCAAACCTCTGCCGCTATCCAGCACGAAGGAAGGAATCCATTCGGCGCGCGATGCTTTCTTCCTCCGCCTCTTGCCTGGCGGCCACCCAGATTAACATTAACAATTCATAGCCGGGTAAACTGTAACTGCGAAGTAACAACATGTAATCGTGGAAATGTCAGCTAGTAAGCAACCTGGAGAGGCAGCTTTAGACTCAATCGAGGGAAAATCCGCCATAGGAAAAGTGTGTTTGCCGCTACAACACGGCCAGCCATCATCGCCGTGGCCTAAGGCTTCGCCAAACAATCCTGTCCAAACATGCTAAAACAGGCTATCTCGTCTCGGGCTACCTCGCACAGCCACTCTTTTGGAAACTTGCATTTTTTGGTAAGGGGGGGTGGTGGGGGAAGTTGGGGGCTTAACTGGTTCGATGCACCTTGAGATGGTTTCACAATAAACATTCAAATGGGAAAATAAAGAATAAAAATGACAAAGATTCTCTCGCTATTTGCTCTCCTTCTCCTCTTCCACATCTGTTGTTGACAGACAAACCAATGCACAAATAATTTGTCGCGTAAACGGAAGAGATGACAAACATGCCACTCTCTGCTGTCACTCTCAGTTAAAACTGCAGCCCATTTTGCGGATGTTTCAGGTCTTATTTCAAGAAGAATCGTTGAGAAATACTTATCAATGTTGACAATTTGCCCTCATGAATACAAGAGCTGTAGGAGACACAGAAAGGAAAAGAACAGTTCTAAGAAACAGCCTGTCTCATTGTGACGTCCCTTTGTCACTTCCTTGGGCCTTCAAGCCTACGGCCAATCATCCCAACTATTCTTCTCCTCTCCCGTCCTCACCAAGGATCTCCGTTTCCCGTCGGAGGACAATGTTTTTCCAATGTACAATAGTCGGCCCTCCCGGGACATCCCCGGTGCCCTTCCACCCCTCCTTCTGGATAGCGAAACCATCCCGTCCTTCCCACCATACTCCACCAACAACCCTTAGGAGCTGAAGTGAGTAACATATTGTTCTTGGGTTGCGCTGTATAATGGTTCCCAAATCCACTAATGCATTTGGAATGAAGAACAAGATTCGCAAACCTCCATCAAGACTCGTAAAAGACCTCTCTCTCTCTCTCTCTCTCTCTCTCTCTCTCTCTCTCTCTCTCTCTAGTTCTCTATTTTTTTCTTATTTTCCTCCTCTGGATAAAGTGGTCTCGTCATTCCTCCCCCTCCCCACTTTTCTGTTTTCTCAAAATGATGCCTCTTCCCCTTTTCGGCGTTTCTTCTTTCCTACTTTAACCGTGAGCGCTTTAATCAAAAGTTCAGCGGAAGGCAAATAAAGCAAAGGTATTTTTCCCTCCTCTTGAAAAGTTCCAGTTTGCCGTATACATAACACCACTTCAGCATTCCATTCTTTTCTTTCAACATCATTTCTACTTCTTTGGCAAACAAAAAGTCAATTTCTTTGGTCACAATTTCGAACACAAGTGGAAAAACCCAAAGTTAACAAAACATTTGATTCAGTAATTCATTTATTTTGAACTCATCATCGATTGCTTTCCATTCTTTCGAATTATGCGAGAAAAAGCATGACCGTAGAAATGCAAATATGACATCAAGACCCCTAAAAGACATTCGCAGGTGTCTCTTTTTTCTTTAACCGTTCGAACACTAACAAGGACAAATGCAAACAACCTCCATAATAATAGTTGCTGTTGCAAAGTTCAGTTTATCCGAACAAAAACAATGGCATGAATACCCCTTGTCGAATGCATTATCCACTGAAGGAAAGACCATACATTGGGAAAGTCAAAGTCGTATAATCCCATGCGCACTCCAGCATGCGCACATACACGTGTACGAATGAGGAACGACGGGAAAAGAATATGTTGGAGGTGGCACACTTAGTGGTGTGAAGAGAAGAGCCCGAGGTTCTTTGTCTACTTCTGTCTATATGGCCCTCGTACCCCAAGGCCCAAAATTCCTCTTTTTTTTCATCTTAATGTTTCACCGGTATTTCTTGCTTATTTAAGGCTTTCTGAATATACTTTTATCATTTCACCTTCACGTTGTTTCATCTTGGTGTGTGTATGTGTTATTATTTTTTTTTTTAAATCTTAGATAGTCCTTAAATTTGGAAATCATGGCATTAAAAACTTACATTTATCTGTTAATGTGTCTCAAGTCAGTAGAAATGAGGATGAAAGTTTATTGCGCTTTCGATGGGAAAATGCAATTGATTCAAGGTTATCAGGAGGTAATGATGGTTTGGCAGTAATTATCCTTAAATGCTTGGGAAGCTACTTCAAAACAATGCAGTTCTCAAGTGGTCAGTCTTTACGAAATCCCCGACCTCGGTGACGAGAAGCGATTCTGGAGAAATGAGCGGAAAGCAGATCTCAGTTCGAATTAATATTTTCCAAAATCCTTTTGGCGCTCATAAGACGCAGTCGCGGCATAGCATCTTGTTCCAGTTTGTTTTTTACTTCAATCGCTTTTGTATCAAATCGTCGCTATGCATGTCATATCGTCCAACTGACAAAGCTTTATACTCAAGGAAGAGAATTAGCTTCCCTGCTACCTTCCAATGAGTAGATAGATTTAAAAAAAAAAGGATTTTGTCAGGTGGTCCTCATGAGTCGACGACGCTGTTCGTCACAAATGAGCTATTTTCGCCAAACTTCGAGACACAAAGGGAATCAGTCCTTGCGGAGCCGTCCTCAATCACCAGACAAACAGATCCCTTTCAAGTCGACGAACCTATCCCATCCTTTCGTTTACTCCCGACACACAAACTCACTCAGGGGCCAGCCCCGGGTCAAGAGGATTTTATGAGGAAGGGTTGGCTGAGAACGAAAAACCAATCCCTATTTAGCCACCGTAGCAACCTCATAACCGACCTTTTGTTAGAATTTTTGGAGGGTGAAACCCCCCTCTTGTTCTGGCGAACAATGCTGATCAATAATTAAATGCAACGACTTCTGAGGGATTAAGATTTGGTGCTTTGCTCTTAAATGCGCGCTTCCCATGACGTGAGAGACGAAAGACCCTAGCTGTCCGACCGACACCCACCTACAGCATGGCCGCTTAATCTCTTCCTCAAACAATAAATCAGATCATTGCGCGAATTTCCAAGTTGTACGCTAAGGATAGGAAGGATCTTTCCAACCGACTTTCGATACTACGACTAACCATAATATCATTAACTGGAACGCTAAACGATGGCAATGAAGAAGAGATGACACTGAGTCTGATTCGTGGAAAATGAATCCTTTGCAACAGTGAAGGAATGAAAAGGGCCTATTATAATCTTGCCACATTTTGTTCGGTGTCCGTTGTTTTGCAAGGCCTATAGTTCAGTGGCTGGGCCTAGGGGGGAGATAGTTGTTTGTTGGAATTGGTATCTGGGAAAAAGTTAGGAT
>NC_087213.1:44580755-44593255 GCF_015104395.2 Macrobrachium nipponense
AACGCTGGTACCCATTTTCTGCTTGGTTGAGGTACTCTCATCCAGTCTTCTTCAAAAACACATTGTTCTTCCCCTGTTAAATCTTCAATCATTTATTGACCTCATTTTCATACACAAATCCTTCCATTTATCCGAATAATTTCACTTGTAATCCCATCAACTACTTATCGGTCCCGTTATAAAACGACTTGAATGCTCTCCTTACATACTTAACAACCTCTTAGATAAGCATCCCAAATTTAAACTAAACCCTCTTAATCTTGTATCATTCACATCTGAACCCCCTCCCCCCTCACCCCCAACCATCAATCCTCCACATCCAACTATATCATATAAAGCACTCCATCAACTCAGGATTGAATCTCTTCAAAGCACATATCTCTTACTGGATATTTTATTCAGAAATCCATTTGTTTATCAACCTTTCTCTCTGATTTTCTTCCCTAAACACGAACCGGTTTTCCCCCTTTAGGTATTTGCTTAGATACGCCCCTTGATTTTATTCTCTTATTTTTTTCCTTCACACCTTTTTCTTGATTACCTTGCCCATAGTGTCAACAAAGCTTTCTTGTATAAAATTCCATTTTGTTATTTTTCCCTACCAATTGTATTGATGTAAACATCATCTAAGGGATGTTTATATAAACTCGATCCGTTTATTTCCAGAGAAATACGCAACATGTATAGATTTTAAGTAGGGTGGTTATTAGCTCAGAATTATATGCACTTTTTACCAGTCTATCATAACCCATTAACTACAAATGATTAAATCCCCTATTTACCATCGTTATATATACTTTATTTTACCATTTTTATCTCAAAATTTCACAGGTTTGCACCCCGGTTATATCCATAAAAATAAGGTAACAATCTCTTCATGTTTCCTAGTATTTTCTTTTAACTATCCACACACATTTTCCAATATTCCTGGTTTCCTTTCAGTCTTTCAGTCATACTTTTACTGAAATTCATTTTCAAACTCTTTCAAGATTACACTGCCTTTTGACACCATACCCTTAGGAATCCATTTCCACACCCCACATTTCCATTTACATCTCTTGTCTTATTTCTGACTTTGACATTTTCCATCTACGAAAACACTGAATAGTTTCCTTTTTTGCCTTCTAATCAACTCTTTCTGTGTAACTTTCCCTATCTTATACACTCTTTTTGGTAACCTATCTACCACTGTTCTATCCAAATGACCAAATGATCCTCAAAACCCTACTGCCTAACAAACATTTTTATCACTTTTTCTCTGTATCTCAACATTTGTCACCCTTTACTTCTTCTTTTGCCACAAATACCACGCAAACAATTTATCTCAACTTTTTCTCTCGTCTGTGTCCAAGATCCATACATCACTTCATTGAATATTAGCAGAGTATACAGTTCATTCCATACTCCATCCTTGGCTTATATAGAACTCCAAACTTCCTGCTGTTCATTTGCACATCTTCCACTCCTTGCATTGCTTCATCGCTTCTGTACGCAACGTTTTGTTTCATCCAACCAATGCGAATTTACTGCTCCTATTTTCCCACAATCCACGTTAACATTTACTACACCATCTTCTTGGTTTACGTTTACCATCATTATGCTTAATTAACACTTTAATCCTTGTATGGTACAATTGTTTCTTTCCAGCATTCATTCAGAACTTTTTCATTACCATACCACAGCATCTCACTTGTAATCATATCAGTTTCTATTATCATTTCACTTTTTAACCTGTTAACTGTCCACCTCACATCTTTAATGAAAAAGTCACTCCCACAAGAATTCTGAATTTACACTTACCTCGTCTACGTTTGCATCCTCCAGCCATACCTTTGTTCTCAATTCCACAATCAGCAAAACATCGACCCAGGACTAGCACATTCTCTTCAGACAGCAGGTCTCCATTTGCCTCGTATTTTGAGATCCACTTGCTCTTTAACCTCTTTCTCTGCATTTCTTCTTTGCAGAACCACTTTGCATCTCTTGTTCATATTTTCGATATATCTTTCTCATGGGCTCTCACCCGAGAGAGAGAGAGAGAGAGAGAGAGAGAGAGAGAGAGAGAGAGAGAGAGAGAGAGAGGGAGAGAGAGAGAGGCTTGTAACCCATCCTAAAATACTTGTTGAAAGAGGGTAGCAGATTTTATTGTGGTCTCCCAGTCATCATATTAAAAATCATTTTGTCTGAGTGGGAAATTGAATAATAATGTCAGATATCTTCTGTGTATATAAACCATCAATATTTTGGATGCATAAAAATATAAATCTAATATGTTTCCGCAAATAAATATTTTTTCCACATCAATCATCAATCGGTTTAAATGAAAGTGGTTGACTCTAGAGATAAACAAGTGAATGATCAATGCTACATTAAGCCCCCATGTTAGAGCGTAATTTATGAGACAACTTTTTCTGTTATATAATCAACCAACCACCATTTTCTGTTGTTCTGGAAAAGAGATAGTTCCTTAATTTCTTATTTTGATCCAAGACCATTAACATAACATACATTAATTTCATACATAACTTTAGTTTGAGTAAATGTTTGTTGATTAAGACAATAGTGAAATTCTGTTTATTTTTACTTCTTTAAAAACATAATAAGAACAACTTTCTTTATTCATTTTATGCAAGCAGTCTCTAGGCTGCCCAAAATGACCAGCATTATGTAACGTCTACTTGTAGTAATATAGGCATATACCAGAACATCAACAGCTGAGAACTATTATACATCATGGCCAAGGAGCGAGATAAGGATGGCAGACAGCGAGAAGGCAGAAGAACACCCTGACATCCCCCTAGTCATCTCAAGCAGAAAGAAGAATTAAATAAAAACAATTGTTTTATTGTTAGCTGGAGGCAAGTAGCCATTTTAAAGAAAAGACCCACCATAAAACAGTGTTAAGATATATCTGTGTGGTAAGATCAGCCACAGTAAAAGTCATTGTCCAGGTAATAAATAAAATTCTGTATTTTATCTTGTACAAGGCCACAGATATCATAGAGCCTCCTTTCACATATTTATGACATAAAACTGGAGCCGTTAAGAGAATAGATGAATAAATGGCAGTGATGGGTGTGATTCTTTGTGCTGTTGTAAAAGATAACCATTTAATATGTACATACGCTTATGTTCCAATTTTACCTGCACTGTTTAAGTATGTATATTTGAGATCCTTGTTTCTCACTTTCCTTTCAAGGCAAATCCACTTAAATATGTATTATCTAGGTCTGAGGAGATCTTGTGGAGTATACCCAAGCAGTAACACTACTCCCAATTTTCCTCATTTTCTTGCAGTTCATGAGAATGAACTGATTTGAGGTCTAGTAAATGAGCAAATCTCAAGATACAATAAATTGGGACTACAAAGCCTGCCATCGTTATAACCAACAGTTATCATTTAACTTGAGTGGCCATGGATGTTACCAGATTTTGCCGGTCCTCTGATATTTGCCTAAAGACTACACTGCGGTCCATCCCAATGATATCACTAGGAAAACCACTAGCCTGCATTGCTAGTGTCACAGAAGGGCAACAGATACATCCTGATGTTGACTAAGGTACCCAGAGACTATGGCACTTCCTAAAATGGGAACAGGGCAGGTAACAAAGGTACTAGTTGAGGTTTTCTCAAGGTAGGTTTTCCCTCATCATCTAAGATGAAGAGGGATGTGCAAAATGATCAACAGTGTGCTGAAATCTATGCCAAAGAAGATATGCCTGGAGAAATCAATGGTTTGAACGGGGATCTACCAGCAATCTTGTTTGCATATTGAGAGACATGATAGTTAATCGCTGGATTTTTGGTGTTCAAATTAGTGTATGGAATGACTGTGTGATGCAGATTGTTATGGAAATATAAACTGAAGATTATGAAGAGGAGGTGAGCAACAACTACCATTACATGTTGAAGCTGAGAAATCGCCTGGAAGAGACCTTTCTACTTGTTAAAGAGAGGGTATATGTAGCACAAGGACATTGGAAGCATCCCTACAGCAGGGTGATCTGAAACTGTTGGTTTAAAGGGGACAGAAAGTGGTTAATTACATGAACTATGGGGTTATGGACTATAAGGCTGAAGACTCTCCATGCAAACATCCTAACTGGCTACAGTGAGAGAGAAGGGAAAGTATATGAAGCAGCAGCAGCTGTCATCGAAGAAGAGAGTTGTTTAAGTGCAACTTTTATCAAGGAAAAAGCTGAAGAGGACCATGAAATTCCTAATGAGGGCTAGTTAGAATTTCAATCTGGAAGGAAGAAGAGACATACTAAGCTATGAACTTAGGTGGTAACTCAAGTAAACAGCAGGAGAAGCAGGCATTGCAGTTGCTGGAGGAATACCAAGACTTGTTAAACCAGGAAGGACTTCACCGGGAAACATTGCATCTGAGTAACAACAGAGCAGTCAGTCAGATACCATATGCTACCTGGGAACTGCTCCAGGACGGAGTTGATGAATTTCTGTCAGCTTAATGCTGTAAACTATTGAAGATCCTGAGGCTATTATAGCAAATAGAGTTAATTCATAGTTTCAAGTGGGTTCACCAATTTAAAACGATATCCTCTGGCATATGATTTCCATGGATGCAGCAAAGATGATAAAGATCTGGGATGTAACACCACCAAGGACGAAGATGCAAGTAAGATCGTTCCTTGGTATAACACGCTAGTTAAAAAATTTGTGAACAAATATGTAAATCTTGCTGGATTACTGACCAGCTTATTGAAAAAGGGATGAGCAAAGAAGGTAGAGTGGAAGGAACCTCAAGCAAAGTCTTTTAATAGGCTGAAGCAGTCCTCAAGAAATACATGGCACTATGAGCACCAGACTTCAACAATACTTTCTTTGTGAGGACAGATGCATCAAATGAAGAGCCAGGAGACAATGCAAAAGTTTGCAGATGGCATATTTCCTATTGCTCATACATGAAGGAAACTCATGTTTGAGCAATAGGTGCAACTACTGTACTATCGAAAAAGAATGCCTGGCGATAATATCTGCAGTTAAGAAATTCTATCTATACTTTTATGGGGTGAATTTTGAGATACAGACTGGCCTTATGCCACTTGCATACATTCAACTTTGCAAGATTGAATGTCCAAGGATCATAAGGTGGGCCATAGTACTCCAGAACTACAAAATTCAAGTGGAAAGCATAAGAGGAAAGCTCAATGGTGGTGTAGATTACCTCAGTAGGCTAGAGTAAAATATAAAATGGGATAATTTTTTAGAGTGGGGGCTGGTTGTCATAGCATACTTTATGACATTATTGCGTTTTGTTTGTATAGTTCATCCAAGCATTTATTTTGTTGCAGTTTTGAGAGATAGACAAGATCTTTCATTTTTCCTCATGTTCCAGACCCATCAATTTTCGTACCAAAGTTTTGTTTGAATAAATTTTTATTGATTAAGACATTAATCATCGTGACCAAGAAGCGAGAGAGATGTCTGTATAGACTACTACATGTCCCAGGGGAGTATCAATAGTAAAACTGGAAATAATCCCTGGCTCACAATCATTAACAGGTTTTCGAGATATCCCGAATCTATCCCAGTTCAGAGTGAGAGCTCCAAAAATGCAGTGAAGGCTCTAATCCAGTTCTTCTGTCACTTCTGTTGTCCCACGACAATCCAAACATACCAAGGACATCATTTCATGGCCAAAGAGTTCAAGGACATCATGGCTATCAATGGTGTCAAAGATGCTCATTCAATACCTTATCACCCGGAGAGCCAAGGAATAGTCAAACTCTTTCACCAGACCTCAGGCACCACTCTAGCTAAACTATTTAATAGGAGAACCTCCCCTTCGCCATTCACAATTTCTTGCTCACAATTTCTCGAATTGCATTGTGTATTCGTACTTCTTTATTGGAGGCTGAGTTTATGTTTATGGAAAAAGTAACTCATTGATAGCTAGATGCATAAATCTCAAATCTCCGTTTATGACTTCATTCAGTGTTCTAAAAAAATTCGTATGGCTTAAGGTGAAGTTCACTAAATTCCACTGAATACTTTATCCCTAAAATTCCTCATTATATTGGAGATCTAAAATCACATGAAATCAAGCATGTAATGAGGCTCTTGTCTCTCTTGTTATCTATGTATAAGTGAGAGAATGACTTAACATTCCTCAGAGGTTATCATTGCAGTCTTGCTTCTCGCATTCATGATTTGTTATTTTCTTCTATCACCTCTTTCATTCTGTGATATTTCTCCTCTCTTCTTCACCGTTCTCCCCAACATCTTCTATGATGTTTTGAGCACCTCACTAGGTCAATATACAAGCCGGCGTTGTTAATTTTCTTTTAGGAATTATTGTTTTAGTTCCCAGATTCCTGAGGGTACAGAACCTTCTGTTGCTGAAATCATTCTTGTTTACTTTTTATATGACAATCGTCATTCTGCTCCTTGGTCACCTGGTCTATTGCCTTTTGCCTCCTCCAAATCTCTCGTGGGATATTGTGTTCCTCTCTGCTTTAGAGAGGAGGTTTTACCTTTTAAGAAGTTGCCAGGTCTCTTGAAATGGTCTCAATATGAAAAAATGTTGGCCTGGCTAATTAGTTCCTTTGTTGCAGATCACCTTTCCGATTTTCTTACACCTATAGTTTGCTCTTTTAACAAATGGGACCCCCAACCCCCACCTCTCTGTTCCTGATATTCTTCTTAGTTTGTTTCTCTGTGAAAATATTGATACTGTTCTTACTATGTATATCTCAACCTTCTCTTACTGATGTCTGGTCATCATCATGACAAGATGTGAACGAGCATTATATGTTCACTTGATATTTCCAAGACATTGAACCGTATATGGCACGAAACTGAGACAGGCACTATGTACTCTTGAAAAGAACTGCTATCGTTTCATGTAGAAGCTTTATATCTCAATTACATTTACTGCTTTCTCATGTCATGTCCAACTGTACTCTAATGAATTTAGTCTAGCTTTTGATCTCTACATTAATGACCTTCATCAGTGAAATTCTTATCCATATGGGCATGTACCATAACCATAAGGATTTTGTTAAAGAGATCTGCGAGACAAGCAATCGTCAGAGTACGATGTGTCTGACTGAGCCATGTGGAGGAAAGATGTCAGAAACATCAACTTCCCCCCCCCCCCTCAACACAAGTAAGAAAAGATGCAGAGAAAGAAGGAGGGTATGAACTAGTGAACCCTCTACATTTCTCTCCAAGGTACACTTTGCCGTTCTGGCCCAGTCTAATATTGTACGTTGTCATTTGTAAACACAGAAATGATCAGCGTTAAGAACCCCACTCTACCATGTAATTGCTTTATTTTTCTGTTTTCGGTGCTTTTTCTCCCCTTTCATGACAAAGGGCGATTAGCTTTACTTTCCTTGTACCATTTTTTCTGTTTTCTTGAGCCGCTAGGAAGCCTCACTCCGTCAAGCGAACCGTGCCACAATCATTAGACTGCGGAAATCGGGGATCTTGCAGTGAGAGGCTTCGGTAATTACTACTTTTCTTCTTCTGACCAGTTATTGTGTAAGAATATCTCCCACGTTCTGTTTCCCTAGTCCGAGAACATTCATGCCATGAAGATGTTGTCTATCAGTTCCTTTGAAGTTACACCTCAATTCGGCCTGGAGTCTTCAGAGCCAGTAAGCTTCCCCTCCCATCTGCTTTCTTTTATAGGAAAATGATTTCCTGTGCTAACCTGTATCAATTTTTCCTGTATAATGTTTGGGGTACTTACAACGCTAAGCTTAGATTTCAGTTAATGAACTTTGTTGTTTTGCTTCAGGACACTGGTATCACCTCACCTTAGGAATATTTTGATTTACTAAATTCTTGAGCCTTGAACTCTCCTATACTATCTTTTGGTTTCTTCATAATTATGAATGCTATATTCAACAATCTTAACTCACTTCTTCCTGATCATACGCCTTAGAAACTGGAACACTTTTATTGTTGCTTTCTTAAGATATTTTAGCGTTCCTGGCATAGGAACTAAGACATAATCTACCATCTTGACTTCTGATTCTACCGTAGTCAAGGTATTATATTCCTATCACTACTTCTCATGGAATTTCAATGTTAATGTTCTGCTCAATTTTATAAATAACAAATTCTTGATGATTTGTTCCCGGAATTTTTTTTGCCGATTCTGTTTTCAAAGTACTTTCTTAACAAATTTCTTCCGGTAATTCTTTAGAATCGAGAAACTTCTTGCAGATACCATTTGCGTCTTATTTAAAGTATATACTATATTGCAGTTGTCTTTATTATATTTCAAGAGATCAGAATTCTATATCTCTTTCAAATATCCGTCTCTATTTCAAGTGGAAGGGTTGAAGGTAAACCTCCTCGTAAGAGTCGTATCGGAGATCTGCCAAAAGCTGTGCTAATAGAAGGTGCAATAAGTGCTTTACTGCTGTGCAGCTTCTCTTGCTTCAAATCGCATTCGTTTGGCCTTGATTAGAGCAGTGTTCCCATTGTTCCATTACCGGCTGAGTCCAAACTGTTCATTACCCATAATTTACTTCTTCCTTTTATAATCCTGATTTGCTCCGTCTTTATTTACTGTCTTGGGCGTTGCTCTTGAAAGCTGCTAAGCGGCGATTCTTGTCTCTCTGGGCCACATAGCGCATGTCACGTTTCAGTCTCTCTTAAAAAGTCAGACATTTTAATATTCGCGTGTGTGTCTTTGTATTTTTTAAGATCTATATCCTATTAAAAATTCATGTCCTTTGCAAAGTGATAGGACAATGGCACAACGATTTTTAATCACTGGGCTGAATCAGATGGTCTCAAGTGTGTGTGTGTGTGTGTGTGTGTGTGTGTGTGTAGGCGCTTTTGTGGTTTTTGAGACCATAGAATAAATAGATAGCGATTTCGGTTTTTATTCCTGACTGCATCTTTACAATTATTGTTCAGTGTATCACCCTTATAAGCGAAACTTATTTAATTCCCCTCTTGACTAAACACTGATTGGTTGAAACCTTTATACTGATAGTGTATTTCATTGCATTTCTAAGCATCTTTCCAATTCCATCCAGGTTTATGAAGATATTTGTATTCGATATATCCTCCTAAAGCTTACATTGAATTATCGACTGTTGCATGGTTGTATGGCATCACAGCGGTATTCGATTTGTCCATATTTATGTGTTTAAGATGATTCAGAATTATAAAGAAAACTGTCTTGAAATATTCGCTACCGATGATCAAGAATGCTTTTGAAAACCATTTAAAATGACACTGAAAGCAGGACTTATTATCGGAGCAATGTCCACGTAATTGACTTTACAGCGGAATTTATTTTATCTTATAGTGTTGGCATACCACAAGGTATCCGTGTTTCTTATTCATTTACTTTGCAATGAATTAAGATGACAATTGGAATGCGATGCGCTGTATGTTAGGAGGGTTCAGAGACGCCACACCCGTGTGACTCACAACTTTGAAGGAAGGACAAACTCGGGCAACTTGTGACCGCTGTCAGCTGAGGCTGACAGCTGAGTGCATCTTCTCTGACTGCAAAAACAAAAGCAGAAGACAGACGGAGAAGGACATAGCGTCTGGCTGCCCAAATATTTGATCCTTGCATAATACTCTCGTTACGCTCAAAATAATTGAAGTGCAAGTGTCTTCCTCATCATAACGGACTGGAACGAATATGATTGTATCAGCATTTGAAGCTTTTCTTGACATTGTTTTGATATACTAGTGTCTTTTATTCCTCGTTCGGTATCTAGGGTATCATAAGCAAGAGCTGGATTATTCCGGTACCTTCAGAAGTCAAGTCATAGAAGAAGGACCCTAGAAAGTCAAAAGTATGTAACAGAATGTCATGATGATTATTTGAAGAGACATTCTATAATCGTTTCATTGCTTCGATTTCTTATCTTTCCCATTTTGCAAAAGAGGAAAAGCAGAAAGACAACGATTTGATAACATTAATCACAGTCTTCTCACATTCAGTCAAGTCATTTAGATGACAAATATAATTATCAAGTATGACAATGGAAATGTTAACACTGAAATCATTATTCTAGCAACTCGTCTCTTTTATTGCCAAACGAAGAGCTGTCCTTTACGCTAACGAAGGACTTTTTATTTGATCAAGAGTTGTGCATTTATTCACGGGAATTACTGAACTTATTTACCTTAAACTTTTAAGTTTGTGATCACACTATTGTCATTAAATTAAGTGACTGTGACACAGATTTTTCTCCTATCTGATATTTTTTTAATCCACAGGCTTTGTTTAGATTCTCAGTGAAAGCTGTTGCCTCGTTTCATTTTAAAAAACATCATCATCTTTTGTAGTGTTTGTGTATATTACTTGGATGTACGTTTAACTGGTTCTAGATTAATATCAAATTGCATATAAACACTGAATATATTATATGGCTAGTATTTGCGAAAAATAGCCTTTGCCTATGTAATTCTTAAACGCTGTTTGAAGTCATGTAGTAAAATAGTTAGAAAATAAGTATTTACATATATATATATATATATATATATATATATATATATATATATATATACATATATTATTGTATGTATTGTATAAATAAACTACACACACACACACGCACACACACACACACACACACACACACACATATATATATATATATATATATATATATATATATATGTGTGTGTGTGTGTGTGTGTGTGTGTGTGTGTGTGTGTGTAGCATCATTCATGACACTTTATTACAGAACAACTTGTGCTGCTAGAAATTGGAATTGGTTCGTTAAAATATATGATAGTTGCGTTATAGCAGCGGTGAACTAGAATATAAGAATATACACAAATACAGTAATAAGATTCTTATATGTAAATCGTAAGTTATTTCATGCTTTTAATAATAAGTAAACCCTGTACGACAAAGTCATATGGTTAGTCTGCCACGATACTTCTAATGAGGGTGCAGTGCTACGTTGAGGCATATAAATTACACGTGGCGAGTGGTATTGTAATAAGTACATGAGAATTAACTATATCAAAATTACATTACTCCTGCACTAATCACTGGCAACTGCCAAACAGAAAAGCAGGTCGTAATGTGGGGAACAGGCTTGCTGATGAGGATCGCCTTCAGATTGTCACATGCCCTCTTGCACTTGGGAGTGCATCGAAATGGTTACTTCCCTCCGAAGAGGTTGGTTATAGGGACAACGGCATCAGCAAAGTTTGGGGTGAAATGGCGGAAATACTGTACCATACCTATAAATCGCTGCATCTCCCTTTTAGTTCGTGGGTATGGTATATCCCAGATGGCTTGAACGTTCGCATCCTTAGCCATCAGCATACCACTTCTAACATGGTGGCCAAGATAAGTAATCTCTGCCACCCTGAATTGGTACTTCTTAAGGTTAATTGCTAAGTTGGCTTTTTGGAGGGTGTCAAGGAGCTTTCGACGGATGGTCAGGGGCTCATCCCAGCCCCCAGGTATTAGCATATGTCACTATGTTGTCAAGATAGGCAACAGAGTTCTCGATGCCTTCTAGGACCTTGTTCATAAGCCTCTTGGAGCAACTTGGTGTATTCTTTAGGCTGAAGGGCATCACTTTGCTCTGGTAAATGCCTTTGGGAGTGAAGAAAGCTGTTAGAGGGTGAAGCTCCTCCAACAGGGGCACATGCCAATATCCCTTCTCGAGGTCTACCTTGCTCAGATAAGGAGCACCACCTAGGCTGTCCAGGCACGTCCCAATCCTCGGAAGAGGGTAAGTCTCGGGTTTCGTGACCTCGTTTAGTTTCCGATAGTCAACACAGAGCCTCTCTCCCCCTCCTTCCTCTGGTACAAGGACGACAGGGGAAGGCCAATACTGTCACTCTTGTCGATTATGCCAAGCTCGGGTTGGAGCTTGACTTATTCCTCAATCCTTCTGGTCTTGTCGCTATCAGGGTGACTTCTTCCAGCAGGCGTATGGTGTGTTCTAAAACGTTTGTGCATCCAAGATGGTCTCAGGTTACCTGCATTTGCTCGCTATGTAGTTGGAGCACATCTGCTTTCTTGGCACCGTCTAACACAGGAATGATCACTTCAATCTGTTGTAAGATCTCTAAATTGGTGGAAGGTGATGGTGCCATAGTGACAGTGCCTAAGAACGCTCCTGGAGTTGAGGGGTTATCTGCAGTTTCTCATGGATCCTGAGAGATGTATGGCTTATTCAGATTGGCATGGAGCCATTTGGCCCTCCTTTCCCAACAGTTCACGAGGTAGTTGAGGGCTCCTCACTTGCCAAGCACCTTATGAGGCCCTGTAAACTGAGTCTTGTGGGGGCATGTAGCTCCAGTCTGGAGGACAAAAATCTGATTGCCAACTTAAAAGGAGTGGATCCAAGCGGCCTTGCCAACTTAATCTTGGCTTGTTCCTGAGAAGTACCCTCCTTTGCAATTCGAGAAATTGTGAGCAAGAAGTCGACTGGTTATGGTACGTTCCACATAAGTGTTGAAATCAAAATCAAATAGTGAAGAAAAGAAAAACTTGAGCATAATGTAAACATTGTAGACAAGG
>NC_087213.1:44595755-44603255 GCF_015104395.2 Macrobrachium nipponense
GGGTTCTCGAAGGCGGAAGGATAAACTGGAGTTTGAAATAATGCGTCACTGCGGAAATTGTACAAGTTCAGAAGTTCCGGGAGGGAGGTAGAAAGGAAGACCTAGAAAGTTTTGGGTAAGTGGTATGAAAGAGTTGTAAGAGGTGGGGCCATCAAAATTCAAGAAACTAGAAGTATGTACAAGACAGGGGCGAATCGCTCACAGCGTGCAAGGAGTTAGACACAGATGATGAGACTTAAGTGTCGATGTAAGAAGTGGCTAATTTGGTGGAAGCTCAGCAGTTACAGTGTGAATGTATTATTGCTCAATGTCTTGTCTCTTTTCGAGGCCATTTCCCGTTAGGAAAAAGGCCTAAACCTTGAAGTTTCAATGTTTATGTTCAATCGACATAAATATAATATGTTCCATCTTCCATCTTGCATCAATATTAAGCTTGATACAGTGCTCACAGCTGCAGTGGTGCTTGACTTTCTTGTGCGACGATGAGATGCAGCAGTTTCCTCTTCTGGGCTTTAAGTTGTTATTTGACAAAGATATCAGCAAAAGATAATTTGTGTAAATTTCTCCTCCTCTATCGCTTCGCAAAAACATTTGTTCAAACTAGAATTGTTTTAATGTTCCAATTAGATATATTATTCTATAATGGTTTCTCCTCTTCATGCAAGTCATTTATTGATTCTTGAAAATCAAGATTATGACCTATCTCTCATGGAAAAGAACGAGGAAAACTAACGAACGGAAATAGCAAACGGAAGCTCTCTTTAGGCTGAGTAATGGACATTCGTCGTAAATCGATCCACACATATATATTATATAAATATAAGAATGTGCGTAAGCATATTTGTTTGTGCGTGAGTGTGTGTGCGTGTGCGTATGTTCAACTTTCATGATTTTGACTTTATATAACATTGTTGAAATCCTGGCCAAATTATATATGATGACGAAGATTTTATTGCAATGAAGGATAGCTTTTAATTATTAATGGTTACACTGCATAACCTGTGATGGAGAAGTTACTAATGAGGATTCTGGAAATGAAGAATATGCAGAGAATGTAACCATTCATGGAATACAATTACTGTATGAATCCCTACTGATTAACAGCGCCTCAGATGAGTCCCAGTGACATCCAAATACACGGCTGTCATTAGAAGCTGGGAGATTATCTCTTTCAGGGAAATGAAACCCCATGAAACACTCTCGCCAAAGAAATTACCTCTAAAATTTTTCGGGGAACTTATACAATTTTGAGAATAAAGAGTAGATGGTTCTCCTGAAAACAACTTTTTTCCTGTCCTTTTAGACCATCGGCAGTCGACATGCCTCCAGAGGCCCAAGAAATATTCGAGTTGGTTTATACTTAACAAAGGTAAATGTCTTGTATTCCACTGAAGGGTAGAATCATAGTTTTCAGCCTTCTGTGCAGACGTAGCTGTTATTGGATAGAATGCTGTTCCACTTTTTCGAAGGCGTTGTTTATTATATTTTGATTTCAGGAATGATTTCTCTGGTAATTGGATGTATAGAAATAGGTTTGGGTAGATAATAAAATATTTTCATGTACCAAAAGAGAATTCTCAAGTCAGTATAATACTGCCAAAGTTAGACCCCTTTTGAGTCTTCCTAATGGTCAGTACATGCAGCATGGAGCCGTTTTCAGACAAACAGAAGGCGATAACTCCAAGGCCTTCACTGATGGGCACGTGCTGTGGTCAAACATTGGTCAACTGCATATGATGTTGTACCCCTGACAGCGTCACCTTTTCATACTAGTGCTGATGGGAATTCTCTTTGACATGGTACCCGTAGGGTGCTAGTGTCGTCAGTGCACCTCATACGGTGCGCTGCTGGCATTATTTAACGTTCGTGGCAGCGTGTCTTCAGAACCCTAGGTCCCAGTGTTTGTCCTTTGGCCTAAATTCTATATTCAATTCAATTCTTAGATATGGCAACGTTGGTCTTAGTATAGTTAAAGCCGACAGACGTCGAGGAGGCAAGCTATGCAAAAGTCAGACAGTTTAGATTGATGCCAAATGCCGGGATCCGTTAGATTTAAAGCGGTCCTTCTTTTCTATTGATAACTAAAATCACGTCGTGAGATACTGATGCACATATAAAGGTTTACGGAAGCGTAGGTAAGGTCATAAATGGTCCCTTGAAAAACATTTCAACTAACGTTTTTCTTATAGATTTCTCTCCTCCAGCGGAATAAGTTTTTATGCCGTTTATTGCTATTTTTTCTTAATTTTCTTTATTATAATCCCTCAAATTGTAGTCGGAAAATAAATATTTCATATCAGTTTTATATCCAGAGGTATAAAGGAAAAAACCCCTAAAAATTACCTTTGCTACGAAACGGGTTTTATAACCATTAATTCCTAAAAGTCAATACAAGAGATACCTAGTAATACTTGTCGGGTGTGTGTGATATCTGATATATATATATATATATATATAATATATATATATATATATATATATATATATATATACCACATATATATACATATAAATATATATATATATATATATATAATATATATCTATATATATATATATTGTAAGGTTTAGGAGCTATTTTGTTGGAATACTATTTCATATCAATTTTATATCCGAGTATAAAGGAAAAACTAAAATAACCATTAATTCTAAAAGTCAATGCAAGAGATACCTAGTAATACTCGTGTGTGTGTAGTAAGTTATATATATAATATATATTATATATATATATATATATATATATGTATATATATATATATATATATATATATATATATATCATACACACACACGAGTATTACTAGGTATCTCTTGCATGACTTTTAGGAATTAATGGTTATAAAAACCATTTCGTAGCAAAGGTAATTTTGAGTTTTTTTATACTTTATACCTCTGGATATAAAATTGATATGAAAAACTTATTCCAACAAAATAACTCCTAAACCTTACAATATATATATATATATATATATAATATATATATATATATTATATATATATATATATATATATATATATATATATACGTGTGTGTGTGTATGTATGTATTTATAAGTATACTTTATATACATGTAGACATAAATACATATACACAGCACGAGTTCCTTGTCTCTTTTGAACTATAAATCGTTTGTATACAATTACTTTTATCAATTAATGGCTGTATAAAACATTTCGTAGCAAAAAGTCATTATTCAGTACATATATATATATATAGATATATATATAGATATATATATATATATATATATATATACACGTGTGTGTGTATGTATGTATTTATAAGCATACATTTATATACATGTAGACATAAATACATATATATCACGAGTTCCTTGTCTCTTTTGAACTATAAAATCCGTTTGTTATACAATTACTTTTATCAATTAATGGCTGTATAAAACATTTCGTAGCAAAGAAAGTCATTTTCCAGTTCACTTACATACATTATATATATATATAATATTAATATATATATATACATATATATATATATATGTATATATATACCTATATATATATATATGTATACAATATATATAATTATATATATATATAATAGAATATATTATATATAAATTTAATCTGATAAAAGGAGCCCATAAAAACATCAAAATATAGAGAGAAAAGTACTATATTTCAGAGACTGCTGGTTCCCTCTTCAGGCATATAAAATGTGGTATTTATACCAAGAGATCCATCCGCAGGTAAGCCAATTTAGGTCACCCCCGCTGATCATCTTCCTTTAATCTTCTTAAGCATTGGTTGAATGAAAATCTTGTCGATCACATCTGAATCCCTTGTTCCTTTTGAGATGTTCATTACCTGCCTCTCTTTTATTAAGGCCGATTCCATCATTTGACTCTTGTACCGGCAGATTGTTATGCTATCCGGAGTTATGCAGTTTGGTATTATGTTTCTGTGAAGCATGATTGTTTATGTTTGCTGCTGACTTATTAATGGTTAATTGTTTAAGCTGTTCGTTTACTATTGTTTATACTTCTTATTATTGTATGATTCTTTATGCCGCCTGTTTGCTATTATTTATGACATTATTTATGCTGCATGTGAAATGGTTTTGATGTACTTCGAGTGTTCATTGATTTAAGTTAATGTTTATTGCAGTTGGGTTTACTGTTATTGATGTTATTGGTTTTTGGTTAACCTGAGTAGGTACATTTTTGTTAGTTTGTATTTATTGAACAGACTGATTTTAGTTAATTCAATATTGTAATGATTTCATTATTTCCCAAATCTGAACTCCTTTGTAATTATGTAAATTTTATTATGTAATAAATTAGTATTAATGTAACTTTTATGGTAATAAATTAGTATTAAGGTAACTGTTATGGTTTCTTTTGAACACCCTCCTCCGTGGTTTGCCTCTATTTCTGCCAGTCATTCCAGTCTCTTTTTCCTTATTTTTCATTTTAGAACTTGCTGAAGTAAATCAGGTTAGTTACAATATGTATTATATACATATTTTATATATATTATATATACTATATATATACACAATATATGTGTATATATATATTTTATCTTGGGGTATAGTTTTTCTGCTAGTTTTCATTGAAGGCAATTGCTTTAGTGGCATCAGTAAGTTTTTGGGAGGAATCTTCATATCGGCGGAGTTTTTTCAGATTCTCGCGCGTCAATCTTCGGTGAAGAAAAACTGTGCCCTGAAAGTACTGGTAAAAGTGGCCGGGCACGGATGTGTTGGAAGGAGTTACAGCAAATACTCCGACAATGAAGAGAGAAAGGTGTGCACAACAAGAATCCAACGGCATAAAACTGAAATAGAGAGAATATTATACAATTTAGCCCGAAGACCAAGGGCTGAGATTTATGAGGCTATTCAACGCTAAAGGGAAATTGCGAGACAGTTTTAAAAGGTGTAATAGGAGGAAAACCTCAAAGCAGTAGCATATGAAACATTCTTACGTGTCTGTGGAAAATAAGATGAAAGAAGTGTAAGTAAAAGGAATGAAATGTGTTGCAACTAGGGACCGAGGGGAAGCTACAAAAAACATTTAAGTAATGCCTATAGTGCACCACGTGAACTGCACTGATGGCACTAAAAACCCCCTAGGGTTTTGAAACTAAAGACGGAACGATAGGACGCCTGATGTACTACCACCTCACCGGCAATTCAGCAAACGGAACGGGTCTTCGTAAAGTGAAGACAGTTAACACAACCAGGTGGTGACAGCAAGGCACACTAGGCGAAATTGCAAGCCAGTGACCCCCTTGATGACGGCAGCTCCTCAGTGGCGTGGTCGGCTTGGTCTTGGCCTGTCACCTCGGTGGTCGCGAGTTCGATTCTCGGGTATTCCACTGAGGGGTTAGAGATGTGTATTTCTGGTGATAGACGTTCACTCTCGACATGGTTTGAAAGTCACGTAAAGCCGTTGGGCCCGTTGCTGAATAACCACTGGTTCCATGCAACGTAAAAACACCATACAAACTAACAAAACTTGATAATGGCATAGTGTAGTAAAGCAGCTGTCGTGATGTAAAGCAATAAATGGAAAATAGAAGTTTGCCTATTCTTCACCGAAGATTGACGTATGAGAATCGGAAAAAAACTCCGACGGTATGAAAATCCCTGCGAAAATCTTGTATATGCCACTAAATCAATTGCTTTTACCGAATGCATACACACACACACAACAAACACACACACACATATATACATATATATATACATATATATATATATATATATATATCAATCCTATAATGCCTTAACAATGAACGCAGTAATTGAAGAAGGAGAAACAGCAACCTCACAAGACGCCAGTAAGAAATGGCAAAATGAGACGAAGTCCCGAATTCAAAAGCGAAATAGAAAAGTAATAACTAGATGTAAATCAAGTTGCGCTCTACCTGCCTTCCTCCACCGGCAAAATATGATCTAATGAAAATCCCTCGACGTCGGCGAAGGATGCACCACCCGGCCGATGAATCAGGTTGTCTGGGGGTCCCGCGCAACCCGCTCATTATCCTTATTGATAACCGGCAGTTATGGTTAAAACACTTCCTCTCTCTCTCTCTCTCTCTCTCTCTCTCTCTCTCTCTTCTTCTTCTTCTTCTACTTCTTCTTCTTCCTTTACAAATCATCTATGGTTATTAGTGATGGCCTTATTCGGACTATTATGCTTGTATCGCCATCAGAGGGCGGAAGGTTTTGTCATAATGATGACCGTCAACAACCATAAGTTGGAGTTTCTTAAAAGTGAAAAAAAAAACAATTTAATAAAAAATGCCATTTTTAGGAAAATATATAGATCCTTACTCAAATAAATAATGAACTTTCCTTCCTGTATATCTGTAATACGTACATGAAAAATTAATTAAATACGCTGGCAGAGAAAATGTTGCATACAATCACACACACACGCGCGCGCACACACACACACATACATACATACTATATATATATATATATATATATATATATATATATATATATATATATATATACACTATATATATATATTCGATGTGCATGTGATGTGTCATTGAGGTTACCCTTAACTGTTCTGTCACATGGACCCCTTAGTGGGCGGAAACGCCCATAAATGGTAAAGAATAATACTAATTAAAAAAAAAAAAAAAAAAAAAAAAAAAAAGTCTTCTCTTGAGATCAGGGTTACTCTATATCTTGACTACTGGGGGACGTCAAGATAAGACAATAATAGTATTCTTGTCGCAACGCATGATGCGAAAGTCACTACATGGTTCCGGACATGAGGTCTGCAACACAACCAGACGGGCAAGATTAAATGTCAGAATAATTTAATATAAATACTCTTTTAGAACTAGTCAAATGAAAAATGCTCTTCATGTATATCTGAGTAAAAAATCACGTAGGATCTATCCCATAGTATGGTAATTCCAAGATATAACATAAAATGCTGTATAAAACAACAGCTATGACCGGTAGCTTCAGTCGCTCATCAGATACGGTAGAGTAAGGGTGCGTCCAATGCCTCCGGAAATTTCGTACTGCCAGATGCACGATCCATGGCCAACTTTAACCTTAAATAGAAAAATAAAAACTACTGGGGCTAGAGGGTTGCAATTTGGTACGTTCGACGATTGGAGGGTGGATGATCAAAATACCAATTTGCAGCCCTGTAGCCTCAGTAGTTTTTTGGATCTGAGGGCGGACGGACAGACAAAGCTGGCTCAATACTTTCCTTTTGCACACACACAAAAAAAATAAATAAATAGATAAATTAAATAAATAAGTAAATAAAAATAAAAATTGTCTCTGAATTTTTTTTTTTTTATAATCTGAAGACTACAGGTAATAAATGAGAATAATAATAATCCAAGTCCTGTTCTGTATGTACATTGCACAGAATGTTTCAAGAGGAATGACTATAGGAACCAAGGCATATCAGTAATATTTGTTAATGTTCTTGCCTTTTTCTCGGGCAATCTAGTACCTGGGTCTATTCAGGACAGCTGTTCCTCATCTCTTCTAGAGGC
>NC_087213.1:44608255-44658255 GCF_015104395.2 Macrobrachium nipponense
ACCACCAAGGGGTTACAGGCGCCTAACTGCATGTCCTGCTTTCTGGGTTCCTAGGTTGGCGCCCGGGAGCCGACAAAATTATTATCAACTAAAAATTCCCCTTCAGTTAACATATATGAAAATATATTAATTCTGAGGTAGAGCGAATTAGATATTAAAGGACATTATTTTGTAGCTTAATGCGTATAGTATATTATATATATATATATTATTATATTATATATATATATATATATATATATATATATATATATTAAAGTAGACCGAAAGAATATTACAGTTACAAACACAAATCAAATAATTTCCTTGCATTCAATAGATTATTAACATTACTACCAGAGTAAAATTCAAATTTATTCCTAGCGGCGTCCGGTAATAACTTGTATAAATTAACGCAACAGATAATTCATAAACTATAACAATTGCTTTCACCAACCAGGAGAAACAACAATACGTCTTTCGACACCAAATTGCATTCTAAAACACTCTGCCCAGGATGCAAATAAAACGATAATGTTTACAAGAATTGCACTTGGGCAAATTTCTCCATTTCTGAAAGATTGCAATCTTTACTGTGCAATCATTTCCGTTAGACAAAGCCCCGGGTATTTAGAAAATTTTCGTACAATTTTTCGCTTATTTTTGCCACTAAGATCGTTGTTATTATATTTATCATTATTAGCAACTTCACTTGCTTAACAATACTGCTGGTTCGGTACTGCTGATCTTATTTGCAGTTGTTTCTTTAAGAGCATAATATGCTCTTCCTTAGAAGGAGGGAGTAAAAGTACATTTTCAAAGGGCATTTGTTAAAGTATATTCTATTGAAATGTGATATCTACACACTGCGTAAAAACAGTGTAGAACAAACAGTGATTAAAAATAAAATTAAAAGCTTCATACACTACACGGTGCTAATCAGATTTGTTGATAGTGAAAGCAAAGTGGAGGAGCCTCATTTAAAAAAGAAACCCAACCGGGGGTTAAACTGAGAAGTACCTGGCTGTTGATTGGTAGAGCATTCTTAACTCTGGTGCTCATTGCTAGACTTTGCTTGGAAATTTCTGTTTTGAAGCGTAGAAGTTCTGTTTGGAGGTCCCCTGCCAGTTATTTCTTCTGTTGGTTCAGGTCCAGGCCTTTGCACCGTAATAGGAAGTTGAAACTGCTCTTGGGCAACGTTGAGAAAAAGTCTTTACTGTAGAATCTGCAGCAGCTCCATTAACTGTCACTGATCAGTGTTTATCTGATTAGGGCACCGGCTCATGGATGGTTGTAATGTTTAAGGATAGTTCCCTCCCACAGATGGTATGAAAGCCTTGAATATGACATGACGTCATCCATATATTATATAGAGGGAGGCATGCTACATCAGGCACTGGAATTTATGCATGGTGTTCTTCTCTTTCGGTTCTCTATATGGAGCTGAGTTATTACATAGGAGGAGGATGCGATCCTCCCCCACCCCCCAGCTCTCAGCTTCAATAAGACGTCTATTCTAGACATAAATTCCCCTATAATAAAGCCTGATGTTTTTGTACTGATTTCTCTGCTCATGAGTGTGGTGGGGTATCCATATTGACCAAGTGCTTGGGATACTTGGTTACAGTCTTTGCCGGTTAATCACTATGTTGATGACGAAATTCATTTGTCACATGGAGCATTTGCCTTCACCACCAAGATAAAGTTTCAGTTCAGTAAGTTTTGCAATATAAAAGCATAAAAGCAGATCAAGGCGCTGTTATTAGCGCTCTCACACATAAAATGTAGAACATAACATTCTTTTAACTTCTTTCATTTAGTCTCGAATTGTTGTTCATGCTGAATACTGATAAACATGTGTGTAAATGGCCGTTTTTCAACGAGACCTACATCCGCTCTCCTCTACAGCACGCGTAAATGTTGGCTGAAACGACTTTGAGGGATTCTATATGGATGCGAGAGCATCTATAAACGCTGGAATCATGACTACAGTAGCACCCTGCCCAGTCAAAAAATGGATAAATGCATCAGAAATGACGCACATGTCCCCAAGCTAACATTGGTTGTAATTTGTCTGTAATCTAAACAAGCACTACCGACCCTGCAACAATCGACTTCTTCCAGTGTCACACAAGGGTATTTTTTATTTCCACGGCTCTGTAAAGGTAGCCTGGCACAAAACTAGCAGGGGAGCAGGGGAAAGATCTCCAGAAAAGACCCACACAACAGTACACTTGTGAGGCTGCCAAAGAAGTAGAGAAGCAACCTGCTGTCCTTTGAGCAGCAAGAGATGACTGCATCTCTGTTATGGTGTTGTACGCCAAAATGAAAAAGGTTGCGTGTTCTTTTTTGTATAGACAGACAGATAAATGTGTATGTGTAATTCCTTCACTATGAAAATAAACTTATAGTGTAATGGATATTCTAAATGCTGATTACTCAGGGAATCTTAAAAAAGGTGTATCCAATGAATATACAGGATCACCAGAAATTCTAATATTTATTAAAAATGATTTTGCGAATAGTTTTAAATTGCCCATAATAACTTATTTCTTTATTTTCTCAAAGATTTTAATTTTATTTAAACAAATTGCAACATTCAAATATAGTTATAAAATGTGTCAGTTTTAAATCTTTGAGGGACTACTAAACAGGAGTCCTGCTGATTGAAAAATTACTTCTAAAACAAATAAAAAAAATATTGTTAATATTAACCTGAGAAGAAGCTTTCATCCAAAATGTAGTTGAAGGTAAAAGATTTTCTTGAAGCACTTTGGCTACAGTGACTAAGATTTATTTAACACTCTTAAAAAGCAAAAAATTAAATTATCAAATAAAATTGTCGAAGGATGATCAGTCCAATAAGGTCAAATGAAATATCAGAAAGATTTAGCAATGACTTTAAAGCATTACTCTTCAGAGTGGATTCAGATTCTCATCACCAAAGACACACTAAAGGGCCACACGCCACATCTCAGTAAAATATTTGCGAATTAAAAATAGATTAAACCCCATATTTTGTAAATCACCATTTTATCTATACTAATATTTTAATTGAAGTTTCCAGTAGGAAATATAGCCAGTAGCACTGGAGCAAAATAATCTACAAAGAAACGTTGGTTTTAGACCCAAACTGGGCAGGTGCTTCAAAACTTTAGGAAGAATTTTCGTGAGATGATATGAAAGGAAGCCGCTACAACACAGAGAAGAGTTTGGTTCCAAGTGTATCCTCAGTTTGGGGTTCCAAAGTTGAATAGGTCCAAAATAGGCCAACTTGAACTAGCCTCAGAACCTATAAACATAGTATAAGAATATATGGCAGCTTCTAGGAACCTTTGCAACCGCAACACTTACGAGAAAGATCAAGCACACTAAATACACTGATTAACTATAAAGTAATGCATGGCACAACAGCATCTACAGACAATGTAAACAAACAGAGCTATATCTTAACAAAACAAAAAGACTGTCACAAGGTATGAAGATAGCAATATATCAAACTACATCACAAATTACAGTATTTGGTTCGACGTTATTTTTACCTCAGCAACGTGGGGCTCAAGACCGCAAAAACTTTCGGGGTGTATTCTAAGCCACAGATTAAAACTTTAGACTCTTGGTTTCCACCATCATTCTCACAGCAAGTCGACAGCCGGCAATAGACAGGAAGAACACAGGCGACCATCTGAGGTTAGCATTCGTTACCAGAAGACGATTTGTACTGAGTGAGGATGCTTATATCATTCTGTTAACTTTGGAGATTACGTCAACAACTTTTTGAAAATTTTCTTGAACCCAGCTACGCTAATTGAAAAAATATATTCATTATCAAAGGCACAAAAATAAAGTCATTTAGGTATATTCATATGAACATGACAGACTTATGGAGAGACTCAGGCTGTTTACACTGCTGTATTAATTATATAAAGAGGCCAAATAAATCTCAGATATTATCTTTAGAATGCCTGCTGTTGTATAGATTGTCGAACAACGTCAGAAAGATACTACAGGTTAGTCACCTGGAGAAGACCTACAGACTTATGACACAACCCACAGGATATTGTTTCTTCTCTGCCAGTCGTGTGACATTGTTCTGCTTGACATATGATATTGTTTCTACACTACCAGTCATATCATATTGTTTCTACACTGCCAGGCATATGATATTGTATCTACATTGCGAGTCGTATGATATTGTTTCTACACTACTAGTCGTATGATATTGTTTCTACACTGCCCGGTCATAACAAAATATTAGTTTTCTACAACCTAACCAGTCATATCATAATTGTATTTTCTGTTCTCAAATCAGCTCATATACAATATTGTTTTCTAACACCTACCGAGTCATATGATATTGTTTCTACACTACCAGTCATATCATATTATTTCTACACTGCCAGTCATATAATATTGTTTCTACACTGTCGCATATGACATTATTTATACCCTGCCAGTCATGATATTATTCCTACCCTGCCAGTCAAACGATACTATTTCTACTCTGCCAATTAAACTAATTAGCCTTAAAATTGCAGTCCTTCTTCTGTGACATCCTTTGTTTTTGTATCATCTGACTGGCAGAGTAGAAACAATATCCTGTGGGTTGTGTCATAAGTCTGTAGGTCTCTCCAGGTAACTAACCTGTGGTACCTTTCTCACGTTGTTCGACAATCTATACAACAGCAAGCATTCTAAAGATAATATCTAAGATTAATTTGCCCCTGTATATAATATACAGCAGTGTAAATATTTAGCCTGAGTCACTCCATAAGTCTGTCATGTTTATATGAAAATACCTAAATTACTTTATTTTTGTGCCTTTGAAAATGAATATATTTAATGAATATATTATTTTCAGTTAGCATAGCTGGATTTATTATTCAATAAAGTTTTCAAACAGTTATTGTTAACGTAATCTGGTGACGAATACTAACCTCAGTTTATGTTGAAGTATAAAGACAAGTCTCGGACATTAAAAAAAAGATGGGCTTTGTATACAAAAAAAGTGACATTGGATAGCAGGTGTTACAGTAAGGCAACAAATGATAATTTCGGACACAACCAGGACGAGATGGGGACCCACTTCGATGGTATTCGTGACCTGTTGTAACATCTTTTCAACAAACACAAGGCGGAGGGTTTAAGCTTCCTCTTGATGCTCTACATTTATGACCACTGATAGGAAGCTATCTGTTTAAAAGATCAGCTATTTTTGAATGATGAAGCTGATAAAACCCTAAGCTGGTTAATCACTGGAAAATACAATATGGGTTCACAAGGCAATTCATTATCACCGTGGATGGAATAGAAAAAGCAGGACAATGACAAATCAGGATAACCTAAAAATTAGAGGAAAGCTTAGATTGCGAGAACAAATTAAAAACTTCCCCCAGTGTTGATAATTAACTTCAAAATGAGACAGAATTATCACAATAATTTCTCCTGATGTGCCACCGCATCTGGTGAGGGAAAGTTCATAGTGAAAATGGCGAATAGAAATGTCATAATATGGAACGATAAGTCACAGGAGAGGATAGATTAAGACGAGCTCCAGACGAGGCAAAAGTCATTTTAAAACTCAAATTATAATATTCCCGAATGAGGACCTGATGGTTTTTCCCTTGCAAATGATCATTTAGCTCGAAGAAGAAAAACGGTAAAAGGAGGTTTGGTTCACCTTCGTAAAATTCAAACGACTTCGACGATATATCATGACGTGGAAACAATCCACATCATCATCGGAAACGTGATGTGATCGAAGTTTATGGGGCGCCAATTACGAAAAAGTTATGGCGCATTAAATTTCGGTCCTAGGAAAAAGGTTGGACTCATTCCCCTGAGAGCGTCTTATCACGCAAATAAAAAAGATCCTTCGATAACAACTGCATATATGTGTGTAAATTGTGTATTCCTTAAAGCAAACACACTCACACATCCATGTATATATATATTATATATATATATATATATATATATATATATATATATATATATATATATGTATGTATATTAGAACTGATTTACATGTAAATCTGACCACGATAAATGATTAAAAGCAGTGTATAAGTAAAATTCCAAAGGATGATCATTATCAAAACAATAAAGAGTCATATGCAGTAAAGTAGAACTTTTTCAACATGTGAGTAAAGGCGTATCAAATATAAATCGACTTTTTATTGCAAAACTTCACATAAAAATGTCAAAGGTAATTCCGCCCACAACGAATAACCTGAGCCACACGGGAAAAAAAAGAAAAAAGTGGATGAACCATTTACTGGAAATACATTTTGGATAATCCATTCTCCTTAATGCAGTGCGAAACTACAGGTTATTATAACAAAATACAACATAATTACATCCGGGATTCGTCATGCCTCGCAGAACGATTAACATCGGTATCTCCTTCTCTGCTTACCTCCTCCAGGAAGCATGAATCACGCTAATATTCTTTTGCGACGATGAATACTGTAATTCAATCTGCGGAAAATTATGACAGACTTCTTTCTCTCTCTCTCTCTCTCTCTGTCTGTCTGTCTGTCTGTCTGTCTGTCTGTCTCTTCTACTACCTTATACATACATACATACATACATATATATATATATATATATATATATATATATATATATATATATATATATATATATGCATATGTGTGTGAGTGTGCGTGTGTGTGGATGTGTATGTATAGGTGTGTGTGCTTATGTATATATATAATATATATATATATATATATATATATATATATATATATATATATATATATATGTATGGATGGATGTATGTATGTGTGCGTGCATAGGTTTGTACGCATCAGCATAACTAACTCTGACTTGCACTGAGCAATTTCAACCAATCCTGGTATACACATGAATGACTATCTAGAAATCAGCTCTATTGGAGTAAGACATCACAAGAACCGAAGGGTACCAAAAGGAGTAGGGATAAGAAAGGCTTCCCTGAAATGGGGCTGGTTCTGCCTGTTGACTTAGTAACTAAAAAACTTTACGAATTTATCATACCTAATTTCGGTATACTTATGACTTACTATCTGGCAAAGAATACTCTTGGCGGGGTAAGACATCAATGACACCAAAGAGTTGGGGGGGAGGGGTAGGGGTAGGGAAGGGGTGACAGAGACAGAGGGAAAGCAAGTGAGGGAGAGAGTAGAGGGGATGTTCGGGAGAAGAAAGAATAAAAGAGTCAGAGAGGGTTGGAGAGAAAAAGAGAGAAAGTGAGAGAGATAGGGAGAGAGTGAGACAAAGAAAGAATGAGAGGGAGAGGAAGTTAGAAAAGGAGTGAGAGTGAGAGGAAGAGGAAGTGAGAGAGTAGAGCGGTTTTAAGGAGGAGAAAGAGGAAGTGAGTCACGGAGGGTTCAAGAGAGAGAAAGAGAGAGTGAGAGAAAGAAAGAATAAGAGGGAGAGGGAGTTCCCAGGCAACACCGGATTGGTCAGTTAATATATATATATAATGATAGTATATATATATATATATATATATAGATATATATAGATACATACATACATACATACATACATACATATATATATATATAGATATATATATTATATATATATTATATATATATACATATTGTCGTATAGCTAGAGGAAGGAATGAAAGGAGTTGACCAAGCGCTTTCATGTATTTTTCACATCAGGGCCACTTGACCCTGAATAGTTATGAAAAATAAACGAAAGCGATTGGTCAACTCCTTTCATTCCTTCCCCCTGCTATACGACAACATATATGAATTTTTATAACATCACCGTGATTCATATACATGCACTGAGCTACAAAAATCCTTTAATATCCTGATTTCTCTTCTGTGAGCTGGCTCGAATCCACAAGAGGACGAAATTATTATTAACTAAAAAATTCCTTTTCGGTCAACATATGTGAAAATATATTAATTCCAAGGTAGAGCGAATTGGATATTGAAGGATATTTGTAGCTTAATGTACATATACATATATACATATGATCTACAGGGCACTTTTTTCACCTACGTTTGTAATTGTAATAACCTAGGTACCCTCCCAACTTCCATATTTCCTAACACTTTTTGGATACGTTAATTCACTGCACAGCCTAAGGTCGAATTGGAAGAACCATTTGAAGAAATTCTGGCAACCCATCGTAGAATTCATTCAGTACATCAGAACCTTGTTTTGTTATCCGCCTTTCCGAGAAGAATAAAATTATTTGGCGTTCATACATACATACATACACTAACATACATACATACATACATAGCATACATAGTATACATTACATATATAATATATTACTATATATATTATATATAATATAATATATTTAATAATAATTAATAGTATTAATAAATATAAGATTATAGATATATATATATATATATAGATATATATATATATATAAATAAAATATTTATGTTATTATAATAACAACATTCCCTCCTCACTTTCCTGTTTGATATACGAGATACGGGTTCGAACTTCGAACTCTGTTAAGGACTTCGAAATTCCTTCATTTGATTCCTCCGTTTGAACATATGATGGAGCAAGATGCCGCTGCCACCGAGGACGATGACATCCCCCCCACCCCCTTCCCCCTCCGAGGACGATGATGACGACTCCGCAGCCGCCAACGACGATGACGACGCTGATGACGAGAATCCTGAAGGCCCCGGCCCTAGCACTGGTGCAGTCCTAAATGCCAGAAAGAGAACCCCTCTGTCACCCTCTCAGAAAATTTGAGAGGCTGGTGGGGGAGTGATTGGAGAATGAGACCGAGTTCATGTACAATAAGGGCCTTAGTTAGAGCATACAAAGACCAGGCGAGGGCGTGGAGGGCCTTGGAAGAGAAGGGGAGGTCACTTGAATCGCCGTGTCTGGCCATGAACTCCGGACCTGGTTCACCTCCCTCAGGAGCTGTTTTGGGCGTCTCACCGCGGAAAAGAGTGGCCAAGGGGTGGGCAACCAGTTGATGGACCAGGAAAGGTGGATCCTCAACATCGTCCACTTCCTTAGGCCTCACATTGTCCGGCAGAGGAAGCCAAAGATTTTGGGACTTACGATGGTGTGTTATTTTACTGTTTCGATGCTTAATTTTTGCTGATTACAACTTTATTACATAGTTTCGATTATTCAATCAAATTACAACTATCTCTTCACAGTACATTTTTTTACATTCTCTCATACATGTTCCTTCTATTTACAGTTTGCCCAAGCTGCTTCCGTCGATCCTGCACGAGCGACGTCCCGGCCTCCTGTTGCCACTCCGACCCCCCTCATCCGATGAACAATTGCCTGCCATTGCAGAGCCGCGTCCAAAGTCACGGAAGCCCAACGACAGTGGAATTGCCGTCCTCCAGGACGCGATGATTCAGAAGGCAGAGTCAGTTCGGGAGGACATGAAGACGGTCGGGAATCCACAAGAGGAGGATCCCAAAATCACCTGCTGGTGGAAAGCCCCTGAAGAGCTTGCCCAGGAATGTGGGGGGGCGGGTGGCGAGGCACCTCGGGGTGCCGTTTACAATGGAGTTCCTCGCCACATCCATCAGTTTGTGAGGGTATCCCAAGGGGGCGTCATGAGGCTTGGGATGCGTCATGAGGTCGCCGCGTAGCATGCTACCTCATGCAATGGCAGAGGTGTTATGGGAAAGCCATACATCTGTGGGCGCTGGTAGCCAGCCTGGAGCGACGCCATCTCACGTGCCCCCTCCTACACCTGGTAGGCAGCCCAGTATCCACTCACCTCAATGTGCAACAGCTGGCGATGCTGCAGGGGCAGCTTGAGAAGACGCCACCGCCAAGGGACCTTGCCAACCTGCCAATTGGCACAACCTTCCTTGAGAATTTCCATTAGTATTGCTAATTTTCTTAAATTTACTTTATGTTTTTATGTTTGAATTCCTTATCTTTGACGTATGTTTCTATGTATACGTATATTTGTGATATTTACTGTATGTTTGTATGTTTAAATTTCTTATCTTTCATGTATGCTTCCATGTATATATTTCTTATATTTACTGTATTTTTGTATGCTTGTGTCAAATATTTTTGTAAGTTTTTAGAAAAAAATAAACATATATTTGCCACATCATATCTTGCTCTCTTCTTGTTCCAATTTCTAAGTAATGATGAAAAAATTAGCATTTTATTGAACACTTTGTTTCATCAATTTAGTTAGAACACATCAAAATACACTAATGAACTAAGATTAATAATAAAAAAAAGAAATATGAAACCAAAAAGACTGTCTAAATACAGATTACTAATTTATAAATAATTGCAAAGTATTGCATTTAAAATATATAATTGTAAGTGTTTAGGGAAAACAAACATATATTTGTAATATCATAACCGGCTCTCTTCTTGTTCCAGTTTCTAAGTATTGATGAAGAAAAAATTATAATATAATTGAAAACTTTCTTTTACTAATTTAACTAGAACACAAAAAGTACATAAATGAACTAAGATTATTAATTACAGATAAGACATGAAACCAAACAGACTAACTAAATACACATTACTAAATTATAAATCAATACACATAAGTATTACAGCCATAAAAGAATAAGAAAGTCGATTACAATGTAACAAATAACGAAGAGAAGAAAATTTCATAAAGATTGAATTAGCATATCAGATACTCAATGTAAAGAAAAAAAAACAATAAAATGCATGAGAGTAACTAAATCTTGTTCTCCTGCCACTAAACGGAGTCTTCAGGGGATGAAAAATAGGATTTCAGTGTTTCGTTTCTGCTTAGCATTCCTGCATGTAGCGTTGCCAGGCACGGTTGGAAGGGCGGCTCCTGAGGGCGGGTCACTCCTCCAGCTACCAGGTATGACGTTATGTGGTGAAGGGTTCTCCTGATTTATTTTCTTCCTGTCTCCGTGAATTTCTTCTTATTATTAATAATATCAGGGACACATGCAGCCAACACTAATGACTGCACGGTCGTATGAGTGAACCGTGATGAGGAAATATAGGACGATAGCAACATGTAGGCCTGGCTCCAATGGGTTGTCTCCAGAATGTGAGTTTTCTTCTGAGTGAAGGATGTGACACGTTCAACCCATTTTATTGAAGAGGTCCTTGTTAATCCAAGTAAAATTCTTGTACAGTTCCGTACTGTCTGGTTGCAACGCCTCCCTCAGTTGTCATAGTGGACTTGCTCCATTCTTTTTTACAGGTATGACCACACCCAAACCCTCCTTGGCATCCTCTGGTTCTTCTGTTTTGACTTGCAACATCTTTTGCAATTTCCAACAATACCATGACGTGAATATATTCGACAATTACCGGTCAACTTCTTCGTAACAATTCTCTGGCTTGTTTCTTGCTGTAGCCATACTACACGAATTTTCACCAATTTATGTTCTCCGTGTTGATTCAGAAATTCGGTTGGCAGTACTTTTTGATGCTGCAGTGAGGTGACAGTGGCTGCATACACTGTGCGCACTCTCGGCTTTTTATAGCTTACGTTTAACCAGCCGCAGTACATGGGGACATCGTAAGGGTGACATGAGGTCATAACGCACCACGACGTTATATACTACGGTATACGTACGTTGGCGTTATATGCTCTGCCACACACTACTTCTTGGGTGCACCGCCTCTTATCGGCCCAGTTCCAGTAAGCATCACGTCATGCTTGCACGTCGCATACGTTTGCAGCGCATTTTAATACGTTCGCTTTACGTACATTGGCCTGTGTCACTTATCCAGGTGATCGTAGCTATTTTACCCCTCGTATGCCACGTATCGCATACGTGAGCATACATGCCCTTAATATGAATGAATGTGAACGGAGTCTTAGGCCTTTGTAATAACTTGCGTGTACAAAGATTGTGAAGAAATCGAAAAGTTCAGTAGCAGTGTGGCTGTTGCAATTACATACGTATTGGGTAAAAAAAAAATGACCAGTAGATTCAGTAATTTTGTTTCAACCTAATAGAAAATAAGTGATTTAACACATTACTAGTTGGTGAGGATGGGGCTAATACAGCTCTAATAAATGTATCTGAAGTCGACAAGATATATTTGTGTGAGCGACAAAAGATTTTACATCTTTTTCTTCTTGCATGGGTGGGTACAGATGTTGGTTCAAATCTGCTAGCAGAAGTCATAATATCATCATATGGTTTCTTCCATTTGGGGATCTAACTTTATGGCGATAAACGAATTCAATAATTAGGAAGAAATCTAGAAGTTTAGAGGGTATCGTGGTTTTTGTAATTTTGAATATACTATATATATATATATATATATATATATATATATATATATATATATATATACTATATGTAATATATATATATATATGTATATATAGATATATATAAATTATATATATATATATATATATATAAAGGTTTTTTTGCCACGAAGGAAAAAATGAAAAAGCGAGATAGCCGAGTACTTTCGGTCCTGTTCGGACCCTTTACCGGTGTTTTCGAAATTAGAGCGCCACCCCCCCCCTCTCCACAGAACAAATGGAAAGTTGTGAATTTTTCTGCTATAGCCTATCTCCAAGTACATTATCTTAAGTTTCTATTAAGCTATTTTTCATTTTACATTTCTTGTATTTTCAGACTGAGCAACGGAGTTAGATACAGCCATGCCTAACAACTTGAAGGAAATCAGATGGATTGACCGAATCCTTCAGAGAGGCCTGGGATGCTGGCGCATCCTTTATTTTCACGTTCCTGGATAGCTAATTACATTAAAATGAATCCTTTGCTAAAAGAAACTGGAACAAAATCCATATGACTGTCATCGCAAAAAGAGTGAGAATCTTGGAAGGCCTAAGTCCTTTCTCAGGAGTCAAAGATATCATAGCTGAGGCATGGGTAGACCAAGAAAGTCTTTTTACGTAAAGTTGGCGCTTGAACTAGAAACAAAAAGGGAAAGAAGAGAAGTTATAGTGCTGTATAGCGTGAGTTGAAAAAATCTGGTATCAAGCCATTTCATGTTATCAGCAAACCCAACATCACTTAACAACAGAGAGAAGACCGTGCATGGTTCGTTTCTTAAAGATTGGGATGAAGATGACTTTCTCCATATTGCCACATCAGATGAATTCATTTACACAGTCAGGAAGCCAAATCATAAAAATGACATCATTTGGGTTTCAAAGTTGGATGATATCAACGATGACGTGAGCTTTCGCCAAGTTGTGAAATTTCCTGAATGTTTGGGAATTTTTCTCCGTTTCACAGCCAAACGGTTAATGTGGATCATCAAAGAAAAAGGACAGTCATGGAATGGCGAATATTTTAGAGAAACTGTGCTTGCTGGTGGAGTATTTCCTCTCCTCAAAGATCGTGAAAATGTGTTATCTGTTGAAGAAGTCGCATTTTTGCATGATAAGACACCCTGTTTCAGGCTCTTCATACACAGGAGCTTCGAAACAGTAGTATCAATTTTCTTCTCGTCAAGTGAATTTCCAAGTAGCTCCCCTGACCTAAAGTGTGTGAAAACATTGGTATAATTATCTTAAAGGATCGTGTTTAAGTGCGCACAGTGAACTATGATGGTATACCAAGCCTCGACGACCTGCGAAGAGGGGTGACCGAAGTGCTCAGGGAAATGGAGTTTGAGTCTCAGCTTTTTTGCGATTTGCAGAAATCATACCCCTCAAGAATGCAGGCTGTGGTACAATCAGATGGACGCCACACAAAATATAAGATACTCAGAGAGAAACTTAAATAAATACCTGTTTCTGAAATACTTTTATTTTAGTCCCATAACAATTTCAGTTTAGCTGTAAAAGAAAGGACCTCTATTTCGAAACACCCTGTATATATAGATATACATATATATATATATATATATATATATATATATATATATATATATATATATCGAGCTACAATGTCCTTTAATATCTAATTCGCTCTACCTCGGAATTAATATATTTTCATATAGCTTAACCGAAGGGGAATTTTTTTTTCGATAATAGACTTGCCTGGACCCGGGCGCGAACCCATGGAGCCTTCAAATCCAGGAACGTCAGTGAAGCTTTTACCTACTACACCACTGACGTTCCTGAATTTGAAAGGTTCCATGAGTTCGCACCCGGGTCCGCCAGGCAAGTCTATTATCGAGAAAAAAATTCCCCTTCGGTTAAGCATATATGAAAATATATTAATTCCGAGGTAGAGAGAATTAGATATTAAAGGACATTGTAGCTCGATATATGTATATGAATCACGGAAATGTGATATGACTTATATATATACGTGTCATATATATATATATATATATATATATATATATATATATATATAATATATATATATATTTTATTATATCTATCGACCCTAATCTATCTATATATATATATCTATTATATCTATCGATCTATCTATCTATCTATATATAATATATATATATATATATATATATATTAGATATAGATATATATATAGATATATATCTATATATATATAGATGATAGATAAATATAATATATATATATATATATATATATACTTAAAAAATCACAGTAGAGTGCACGTGACTTCATAAATAAACGAATTCCACAGGAAAATGATAGTCAGAAATCCAAGCGCTTTCGTCTTCTCAGACATTGTCAAGGAGTTAATGAAGTACAATTTGGAGAGAAAGGTCTCAGTACAACACAAGATCAGAATACCAGATGGTTAAATGTCAAAAGGGTAAATTAAAAATAGATAATCCAGGATTATTGGATATCACACGGTCACAAACCTAAACAGATTGACCCTAACCGCAAATTACAAAGTTTCTTTACAGCCCAAAACATGTAAAAACTGAATATATAATTTTTTTGCTTATATTTATCTACAACTTTTTCATTATGAAAGCATCAAGTTTAAATAAACCAAGACTTAAATTTTGAACAATTCTATTATTTGACTTGATGAAACGAAGATCAATGATATTCCTTTTACTTGTGTCATTACATGGGATTAAGGCTCTTGCTTGACTCCATTTAATAGGATGGGTCTAAATCTCTCATATGTACGAATAAGCATTCGATATTTGCCCAGTTCTCACAGAATATTGATGTGGTTTGAGACGTTGTGAGATTTACCGGTCTGTCCGTAATAGACTTGATCACACTTTTGCAAGGAATTTCATATATGCAGCCTGAAAGATCTTTAGGAGAATTTTTGATTACTAAACTCTTGACATTAATATTACTGAAAACAACATTTATGTTAAAAAGCTTTAAAATTCTAGGAATATCTAAAAACCTTTCATCATTATATAAGCGTATACCGAAAAATGATAGGCAGAAAGTCAAACCAAGCGCTTTCACCTTTATTAAGGCACAAATGAAGTAAAGTTCGAAAGAAGGTTATAAGGTAAGCAAGAGGATCAAGAATACCGGATGATTAATTGTCAAAAGGTAAAAATCAAAGATATTATCCAGGATAAACCGAGATCACGCAGTCAAAAACTAAAACCATTGATTTAACCATAAGAGAAACGGAAGCTTAGCCATACAAAGTACAAAAATATGTATAAAAATGTATATATAAATTTTGTTGCGTATATTTATCTACAACTTTTTAATTATGAAGGTATCGAGTTTAAACAAACCTAAGACTTAGATTTAGAACACTTCTATTATTTGAGTTGATGGAACAAGATTCAATGATATTCCTTTTGATTGTGTTGCTACACGGCATTAAGGATCTTGCTTTACTCCAGTTAATAGGATGATCTTAATCTCTCATATGTACGAATAAGCATTCGATATTTGGCCAGTTCTTACAGAATATTGGTGTTGTTTCATTCGTTGTGAAAATGCTTTTCCAGTTTGTCCATAATTCAAGTTCAAATTCAAATTCAAAAGCTTTACTTCGGGCACAATGGCCATTGACAAACACGCACATAAACATACATAAAAAGTCTCCAAACTCTAAAGGGATAAAATTGAAAATGAGCATGAGAAATTATTATGAAAGAGAGATGAAACATTAGGATAGAAATGAGATGCGGATAATGGAACTAAGTGATTCTTCATACTAAAAGGACATATACATATGTAGCATATCAGAATAAAACAAAGAAATGCTATATTCTTACATAAGGAACGCCCTGAGCATAAATAAGGCTTTTTTATCACACTTTTTACAAGGAATTTCATATAAGCAGCCAGAAACATCTTTAGGAGAATTTTTTATTACTAAACTCTTAACATTAATATTAATGAAAATAACATTTATGTTGAAAGCTTAGAATTCTAGGAATTTCTAAAAATATAGCCTGATTAAACCTATATTGTTTGCTTCTAAGGTAGGATACACATCTTCTACTTTCACTTCTGTGATTTCTATGTGTTTTTGAAGTGTGATGCGTTGAAACTCATCGAAAGGCCCCTTTGCTTAACAAAGAATTCTCCTTGGTAAAATCGACTTGGACATCACTTCCTCACTCATAAATTCATACACTTCCGCAGGGACGTCATTTGGGGGGTGCTGGGGAAGGCAACTGCCCCCCCCTCCCCCAAGTCTCATCTTGTCCCCTTCAGCCCCCAAGTCCCAAGAAGAAACAGCATGTTTTCTTTTTAAATGTGCAATCATAAATATATGAAATTTCTCGGAAATATACGTTTCTTGATCCTTGTCTGTCTACTATAATAGCTACCAGTGACGATGAGATAAACAAACAGCAGAGCAGTTGTTTCCAACCTTTTCTAATTCTCGCCCCCTTTCAGTGAATGGCACATTCCTTGCTGTCCACCCCCCGCCCCCCACCGCCCCCCCCCCCTTCTAAAATACTAAATTTATTGGCAATAGTTCCGGCACATGTCAATAATTCATAATATTATATATATGTATTTATATTTATATATATATATATATATATATATATATATATATATATATAAATATATATAATATATATATATACATATTTCACCAGCCACTGTAGTGTAATCAGTACAATTTTCATATTTGCAAAACGTTACTCTCCGTTCTTTTATAATTGTTTAATAATTAATTCCTTAATATAGAATTTGAAATAGTTTATATATTTAGACAACAAAATTTCATATTTATATCTGAAATATCTTCTCAGTATTTTGAAATTCTGAATTCCATCATAATTGACAGTTTTCAGATATAATTATCCCCTTCATCAAGCATTTGCGGCGCAACCCGGACCCCCCTGGCAGCCCTTCGAGGCCCCCCCCCCACAGGGGGGCGCGCCCCACGGGTTGGAAACCACTGTAGTAGTGTGAGTATATTATTTTTGCCGAAATACGTTTCTCATGTGGCTTCAAAAAACATAAAATAGCTCAGAATAAAAAAAAAACCGCAGCTGATTAGAATCGCTTTGCTCGCCAAACCGACGAAAATGCATTTTAACAAAAGATATACAAGTTTTAATTGTTTTGACAATGAGTTCAGGGGCTGCCTTGGCGATACACCAATTGGTCTTTTTCATAGAGCAGTTCGTAAGAAATTAGGAATTGGCATAAAATGTTTTTATTAGTACACGCGGACTTCACAGCCAGGCCTAGTCATGAGTGATGTATTTCTATTGGTCGGCTGGTCTCATTCTCTCGCGAGTAGTTTGCGAGCGCCAGTGAGTTCTGTGTTCTGCTATTTGCAACCGTGAAATTATTAGAGAGCACAGAGATCGTGCACAGAGAGGCCAGCTTACACAGACTGCAAATAGTGGAAGCCGTAAGTACAAATTAACAACGGCATTCAATGAACACGCAAAGAAATGCAGACTTTATCCTCTCTTTTTCAAGAAAACCAAAAACAGATCATTGGGAAACCAAAGAGGGAAACGAGCGGCAAGACGCTCACCAAGAGGACAAACGACCGACGTGTGGAGTCAAAACATCGGCCAGGCGAAAATCACGCCCTCTCCACGCACTGTATCTTTTTTTTTTTCTTTTTTCACTAGCTACGAAGAAAGCACTGGGCGTGTCCTTGGGAGCACTGGAAATGCTCTTGCTGCTGCATATGCCACCAGGCAATAGAAATTCATCGCTCTCATGACGTCACATTTTACGTTTTGAGTAAAAAAAAAACTGTTATTGTCAATTTGTAAAATAATTCCTGACGACGCTTCTGATAGGAAAGGAAACGTTCATTCAAGAAGGAAATGGAAAGAAGCGTGAATAATCTTTCTTTGTTCAAGAGAAGTTTATACCTGAAAAGAAAAAAGACGTACAGACTCATTCAAAGTCTAGATAAAACGATAGTATCTGCAAATAAGCCACTAACTTCAATACAAATATATAGGCTATGTGTTAGTGTGTGTGAGGCGGGGGGGTGAGCGGGTGGTGGTCTGGTGGCCGGTATCACGCAAAGGTCCTTTCATTAGAAAGCGCCTATCTTCAGTAGGAGTTACCCTTCCACTACTCGGAAAGTAATAGGGTTGAAATGGCTCTCCCCTTTTATTCTCAAGCCATTAGCTGCGACTCACCACTGCTGCTGATAAAAATCATATTCGTAATACACTACTTAGGTCAACATTGATCTCAAAAGGTGCCAGTTATAATCCCTGAAAAAAAGCCCTCCCAGACAAAATAATTTGGAATGTTAAAATTCCGAGAGACCAGAATTCATAGTGGTTAAGTCTCGCAAATTTTAATTCTGATTGACAAAATCCCGAAAATCGAAAACCGCGACTCCCATTGAAAAGGCCCAATTGGAAATTAGTATGTACTTCGGGGGTTTAAAGAATTCTTTTTTTTTTTTGTCCTTGAAACTCAACTCTACTGAGGGCTTTTGGTTTTTTGATGTCACACTTTCTTACTATATCTCCTACAGCACAATGGTATGGGGAACCGTGAAGGTCTAAAGGCTAATTCACTATCAGAACGGCGAAAATAGAAACTCGCTTAACTGCAGCAACCTTTCAAATGGACAGCATAACTAAGAGTTGGTAGACGGTAGCCATCTCCATATACAAGTGTAGAGTTCCGAAGATGACAGAAGTCAAAACGCAGGCATAAAGTACAATAAATCTTCCTTGCAAATTTATTCTGTTGTGTATGACTTCTGCCCCTCAGCAGGACGCCGTTGCCCGACTTCAAAGACGCCCTTCGCTAAAACATTAAAAAGAATCGAACAAGTTCAGCAGCTGTCTGAGTCAGAGATACTTGTTGATATAAAGGTTACGCCAGTGTTACAGAACTTTATATGGTGACCTGTTATTAATTAGGACTTATGATGTCAAAGAGATAGACTTGTTATATTCATCATTAATGTTGATAATTCGACCAGTGAAGGGCACTTTCAAAACTGTCCACGATGAATTCTATAAAACATTTACTCTTGATGTCCCTGTTGGATGCAACAATGCTCGACAATATCTTCTTGTTCAAGCATTTACTAGAAAAGGAGTAACACTTTACAAGAGCTTATTCGAAGACTTGGTAACTCAGAAGATGAAAACCATAATGACAGATTAACTTTGATGCAATTAAGGCTCCTGAAAGTGAATATTTGTTTATCCATTTAAGGCAATGCATTTGGCGGAAAACTTAAATGAGATTGCTTGCAATGGCATTGATCCAACTGATGACATTCCTGGGTCTTTTGACGAATTCAAGTCTCATGTAAGCACCTGGGGATGCCGGCGAAGTTACTAACTGAGTCGAAAATAATGATCTACTTGGTAGGACAAGAGAACAAGCAAGGCATCAGTGTTACTGTTAGGTCATCAAGATTGTTCACGGCAGTTGGGCGGTCTATTATACAAGAAACTATGCATCAGAATGGACTTCGTCGTGCCCTGCACGACGCAAATGTATGACACAGAAGGAAGAAAAGTTCCTGATCCAATTTCCGTGTTGAATATGTCGAATCAGAAAATAAGAAAATAGAAAGCCTATAATATAAGACCTCAAAGTTGATCATCATTTATAGACGTCCTCCGTATAATTTTCAGTAATGCATATCTATAATACACTTTTTCATTATCATTTCTTTTCATTAAAAATTTTAGTAGGAAGTTTTTTGATAGAATCCCTTCTAAAACTGCAAATAACGCTGCATTATATTCACACGGTTCCAGATTACATTTGCACAAGAAAAAGAAATAAAATCCGCCTGTTAAGCAGAAGAGAGTCACTTTAGTGTTGATGTAACTGCAAGTAAATAAGTGTAAGCTGATGTGTTTTTTCCTTTACTTGAAACATTGAGAGGTTTTTGTATGAATATTTTCCCTTCCGTTCCGCAGATATTTGTTAGTTAATAAGTAGTTCTTACTACCACAACACGCCACGGAAGGTGACAACAGAATTTGAGTCTGATATTCTGTCAGTTTAAAAATCTTACCCACAGCCTATAAAAAACTGACTTATAAAACATTCTGTATAAATGGTAAATTAAAACACAAGTCATTCAGCAATATCTAGATTCTAGATTATAATATTTCGAGCGGGAATCTCTTCTCTCTGTATTTCCCTTGACCTCCTCCTACTTGCTCCTATGATGAACACCATAATATTCTTTGGAAGCTTTAATTTAAAGGCAATGGGCCCTGTGGGCTTTTTCCATATGAATAGGTCTCATCTACTGAATAATAATAATAATAATAATAATAATAATAATAATAATAATAATAATAATAAAAATAAGGCTATACAACTACCTAGAGGAGACAAACACCATCCCCCACCAACAGAAAGGCTGCAGAAGGAAGTGTAGGGGCACAAAAGACCAGCTCCTCATAGACAAAATGGTAATGAAGAACAGTAGGAGAAGGAAAACCAACCTAAGCATGGCATGGATAGACTATAAGAAAGCCTTCGACATGATACCACACACATGGCTAATAGAATGCCTGAAAATATATGGGGCAGAGGAAAACACCATCAGCTTCCTCAAAAATACAATGCGCAACTGGAATACAATACTTACAAGCTCTGGAATAAGACTAGCAGAGGTTAATATCAGGAGAGGGATCTTCCAGGGCGACTCACTGTCACCACTACTCTTCGTAGTAGCCATGATTCCCATGACAAAAGTACTACAGAAGATGGATGCCGGGTACCAACTCAAGAAAAGAGGCAACAGAGTCACCATCTGATGTTCATGGACGACATCAAGCTGTATGGTAAGAGCATCAAGGAAATAGATACCCTAATCCAGACTGTAAGGATTGTATCTGGGGACATCAGGATGGAGTTTGGAATAGAAAAATGCGCCTTAGTCAACATACAAAAAGGCAAAGTAACGAGAACTGAAGGGATAAAGCTACCAGATGGGAGCAACATTAAACACATAGATGAGACAGGATACAAATACCTGGGAATAATGGAAGGAGGGGATATAAAACACCAAGAGATGAAGGACACGATCAGAAAGAATATATGCAGAGACTCAAGGCGATACTCAAGTCAAAACTCAACGCTGGAAATATGATAAAAGCCATAAACACATGGGCAGTGCCAGTAATCAGATACAGCGCAGGAATAGTGGAATGGACGAAGGCAGAACTCCGCAGCATAGATCAGAAAACCAGGAAACATATGACAATACACAAAGCACTACACCCAAGAGCAAATACGGACAGACTATACATAACACGAAAGGAAGGAGGGAGAAAACTACTAAGTATAGAGGACTGCGTCAACATCGAAAACAGAGCACTGGGGCAATATCTGAAAACCAGTGAAGACGAGTGGCTCAAGAGTGCATGGGAAGAAGGACTAATAAAAGTAGACGAAGACCCACAAATATACAGAGACAGGAGAATAACAGACAGAATAGAGGACTGGCACAACAAACCAATGCACGGACAATACATGAGACAGACTAAAGAATTAGCCAGCGATGACACATGGCAATGGCTACAGAGGGGAGAGCTCAAGAAGGAAACTGAAGGAATGATAACAGCGGCACAAGATCAGGCCCTAAGAACCAGATATATCCAAAGAACGATAGACGGAAATAACATCTCTCCCATATGTAGGAAGTGCAATACGAAAAATGAAACCATAAACCACATAGCAAGCGAATGCCCGGCACTTGCACAGAACCAGTACAAAAAGAGGCATGATTCAGTAGCAAAAGCCCTCCACTGGAGCCTGTGCAAGAAACATCAGCTACCTTGCAGTAATAAGTGGTACGAGCACCAACCTGAGGGAGTGATAGAAAACGATCAGGCAAAGATCCTCTGGGACTATGGTATCAGAACGGATAGGGTGATACGTGCAAACAAACCAGACGTGACGTTGATTGACAAAGTCTAGAAGAAAGTATCACTCATCGATGTCGCAATACCATGGGACACCAGAGTTGAAGAGAAAGAGAGGGAAAAAATGGATAAGTATCAAGATCTGAAAATAGAAGTAAGAAGGATATGGGATATGCCGGTGGAAATCGTACCCATAATCATAGGAGCACTAGGCACGATCCCAAGATCCTTGAAAAGGAATCTAGAAAAACTAGAGGCTGAAGTAGCTCCAGGACTCATGCAGAAGAGTGTGATCCTGGAAACGGCACATATAGTAAGAAAAGTGATGGACTCCTAAGGAGGCAGGATGCAACCCGGAACCCCACACAAATCCAGTCGAATTGGAGGACTGTGATAGAGCAAAAAAAATAAAAAATAAAGAATAATAATAATAATAATTGAAAAAGAAGCCCACAAAATCACTGTGTATAACGTGTTTACTTTTAAGTATTTACATTTAATTTTACTCCACACTCGAGTACTTTCAGGCCCTGTCTGTGGCCCATTTTCAAGAGATGTATAGGATGTCAGCCTGGGTCAAGGCCCAGCAGTCTTCTGGAACTTCTTCTTGTTGAGCTGTCATTTATGTGATGGCTGTTCTGGTGTCCTTGAGAGTTGCTAATCCCCTCTTGTCGCTCGGATATCCTGAGCTGAAAGGTCAATGGGCTTAACTCTTGTGGTCACCAAAAGTCTGTTGGGCAGAAAACCTAATCTCCAGGTCAGCAGGGTCAATCTTAGCTTCATTTAATATCAAAGCTCGGCTTATGGGATCCTCTGAGGTAAAACCTTTCTTTCCTTCTGTTACTATAATCTCTCTGATGAGTGCTCCTACTACTCTCCTATGACTGATTTCATTGCTTTTGTACAAGTATATATAATATATATAAAATTTTATTGCTTTTGTATATATTATATATATAAAATCAGTCATAGAACGTTAGTAGAAGGAGCACTCATTGAAGAGATCAAAGTAATAGAAGGAAACAGAGGTTTTACCTCAGAAGATCCCATAAGCCGAGCTTTGATAATAAAAGAAGTTAAGATTGACCCTGCTGACCTAGGGATTAGGTTTTCTGCCCAACAGACTTTTAGTGACCACTCCCTTACCACAAAGGTTAAGCCCATTGACCCTCAGCTCAGGTTATCAGAGCGACAAGAGGGGATTAGCAACTCTCAAGGACACCAGAACAGCCATCACATAAATGACAGCTCAACAAGAAGTTCCAGAAGACTGCTGGGCCTTGACCCAGGCTGACAACCTACACATCTCTTGAAAATGGGCCACAGATAGGGCCTGAAATTACCCGAGTGTGCAGTAAAATCAAATGTAAATACTTAGACGTAAACACGTTATACACAGTGATTTTGTGGGTTTCTTTTTCAATCATCAGAAGAAAACTGAAAGAAGTTTTTGTTTGGTTAATAATAATAATAATCATTTATGTTTTCTCATTCCGACTTTGCATGTGGAATTTTTAAGTCTTCTTGAAATAGTCCTCAATCTTTGTATTCCATCAGTTCAGTATGTAGTCCTCTTACACCAGAGACTCCTTGGCGCTATAGCCCAACACAGAAATAACTTCATTTTCTGGGAACGACAGTCAACCTGAGCCTCTTCAGCGTCATCACGGGCGAACAGTAACAAGGATGATTCCCGTGAACTGTGGTTTCGTATTTCTTTTTTACTTTGTACGAAGTAATTGGTAGATTCTTTATCATGATTTAGCAATAATCTTTATTATTACGACCACCATTTATGTAGTAGTTTCTAAATGTTTACGGGTAAAATCCAAATAATTTTCCCCTGAAAAATGTAATGTGTTTTACCCCTGCCTAAATAATTATGCTCAGAAACTGTACTCGAGCTCTCTCCTTGGTGAGGTGAGCGTCTTAACTACTATATTTAAATGCTTTATAAGGATGTTCTATCTAAAGTATGATAAGACTATAGACCCCAACTAATGCCAGCAATGAATTTTTATTTTGGTGACATGAAATATACTAGCTCTTTAGTAAAATAAAATCATAGCGGAATACTACTCCTTGAAGAGTATAACGCCGCAGTCTACAGAAAATTTCGTCTCACAGACGGAGCCTTTTATCAAGAGATTCGAGCCCAGAGTTCAAAACTGAATAGAGAAGCAGTTTTAAAACAACCCTAAGATTCCAATCTAGACAGGGTATGAATCAAAGCAAAACATGTTGTTTCTTGCCCTACAATCATCGAATGAAGGTAGTTTGCCTTAGGATTAGACATAAACTTAGTGTGTAATAAGAAAAATCGATTTAGTAAATTCTCATTAGGTTAAATCCTGATATTTGCACAGTAACTCATAAGTAGTGCTGCATTCTAATGAAAAGTCTCGCCAGGAACGAAAGGAAACTGCTGCAAACTGTTGTCCGGATCCTGCAGAGGTTCGTTCTCGCTATCAAAGGTAACTGGAAATAGTTCATACATGGTCTCATTTCATTTTCATTGCAAGCTGCCACTTGCAATTAAAACCATTCATAACAATATGATGACTTTCCGAAAATCCTATATCGATAAAAAGAATGAAAGAGGAAAAATATGACAAAACAATAAATTTCCTTGTATGCAAAGACGAAGCAGATGGAATCAAAGGCACCATAGCTAAGTCTCTTAATGAGGAACAAACAGACATATTTCCTGATTGACGTTGTAAGCCTATCAAACACTTTAAGTCTCTCTCTCTCTCTCTCTCTCTCTCTCTCTCTCTCTCTCTCTGTCTACTTACCTATCTGGCTTTTATCATTGAATTAGATAATTTTGTTAAAAAGTTTTAATCATTATCAAAATTGTTTTCAGTAAAAGTTTCATACTCTAAATTCGTATATCAATAAATATTTTTCTTTCAATTAGATTTATTTTCCAATATTGATATGATAGAAGAAGAAAGTCAGCCTCAAAAAATAAGATCTGTTTCCATGCTGTGTAAGAATCTTACCCTGTCCTGAAGTGTTTCCCTCGTTTCTCTTGCAGACAGATTTAAGATAATTCGCTGAGACACAGACCGAGCCGCTACTTCAAAATACCCTTATGGTAATAATTTATCTCATATAATGTCGGTGTATGAGATTTTCGAAAATCCTAATTTAGCACTGAAATCTGCCTCTTACCCTGCTTTTCCTAATTTCTATTGAGTTATTCCTGGGTAAAATATTTCCATTGCCTTCCCCAGTGACAGTTCAGCTTTTCTTTTTTTCGCTCTGTACTTTTTCATCAATCTTACTAGGACACGAAAAAGATGAACTGCGTGAAACTAAATACAGAGATAGATTAATGAGCAAGTGGATCTTAACATAAAAGATGTGAACGGAGGGGTACTGTCTGAAGAAAAGGTTTCATTCTGTCGATAGTGTGACATTTTTAAATTTGTTGAAAGCAGAGCACAGAAAAGATCTGAAAAATTTTAAATGTAATATAAAATAGAAAATGCCAATGGACAGGGACTGTTCAGGATGTATTAAGGGTATTTAAAGGAAGAAAATTGAAGGCTACTGTGGGAGGCAAATTTATAAGAGAGATGTTGCCGTATAGAAATATCTGTTTCTTTGCATCATTAAGAAAGGTGAATGTCATCAGTCCATCAATAACACTACGTAGGAAGATGTACGACTGGGCTTTAACTAAGAGTATAAACACATTAGAGAATGACTGATGAGGGAAAAGTAGCGTTGGGCTAGCAAGGGATGAGAGTGCGTGAGACAAGTTCATTTTATGAAATAATTAAGTAAAAATTGCAAAAGTAATGAAATAAAGATTTATGCATCGTATGCAGCCCTGTAAGAAAGTGAGCCTTGAAATAAGATACAAAACAGTAATCTGGTGACAGTGATTATAACGTTTTATAAAGCTATGATAGAATATGCGAATAGAGAGGGGCTGGTTGCACTTAAAAATGCATCCTGGACATGAATGGAGCTATGTTACAAGGGTGCAGAAAGTTTTCTGGGAGGAGTGGTAGGAAAAGTTAAAAACTTGTGCCATATGAGATACGAAAAGATGTCGTGCGTGAAAAATAAAGTTGTTGATTATTGTAGATTACACATTGTTTACTGTTAATGATGATGAGTAGCAGCTCATTGTATTTGAGAGAAGCGAAAATTAAAAATGAATGTTATGGAGTAAAGTTAAGAAGGTAACTGAAAAAGAAGAAAGAAGAACAGTAGAAAGAGAGATACAAAGAGAGTTTAATGGAGAGAGAGAGAGAGATAGAGAGAGAGAGAGAATTTTCTGGTCTCGTGGCTTACTGACTTATCCTAGCAGTGATTCAGTAGCTGTTATTTGATTTCCGAATCCTATCATATCTTCACAGAGTCTCATTATAACTACAACCTGGCAAACATTGTACGAGATACTCTTTGATGGTAATAGCACAAACTATTGAACCAATTGTTTGTGTTCGGAAGTTTAAGTTGAGTTCAAGATCTCGGAGTTTAACACTAATAGCATTATTGACGCATAAAGAAGGGACCAAGTAAGTATAATATTAATATATTAATATTAATAATTATATTTATAATAATTAATATATATATATATTATTATATATTACTTTAATATTTATATAATACATATTATAAATATATTACATATATTAATATTATTAATTATAATATATTAAATATATGCAATTATATAGATATATATATATTTGGTATAATAATATATAATATATATAATTAGATCTATATATATAATTATATATCATATATACTAATATATAATATATATTAATTGTATATATATCATATATATCATAATATATATATATATATATATATATATATATATATATAATATATATATATAGTGATATATATATGTATATATTGTGTGTGTATGTATGTGTGTGTGTGTGTGTGTGTAGTGCTTCCTCTGTCATTAAATTTGCAAACTACACTGTTCAGTTCCTTGGATCTTCTTATAGCTGTGGTGTCACTCTCTGCAAGATTAATGTTCTTTTCCTTACATCTATCTATATATATAAAAATATGTGTTTGTTTGTATGTATATATGTATGTGTTGTGGGTATATGTGCCACAATCACTTTGAAATGCATTGAGCAATTTCAACCAAACTTGGTATACATATGACTTACATCTGGAAAAGAATACTGTGGAGGTAAGACATCGCTGGCACCAAAGGAGGGAGCCGTGGGAATGAGGTGGGAAAGGGTGAATCGTAAAAATAACTGAAAAGACAGATATTAATGTCTATCCATAGTTTTTGAGGTCAATGAGATGAATAGTCGCACTAATGAGACCCTTCAAGTCCAAGTTCAGCCCTGATAGGGGAAGGGGGTGAAAGTGGGTGGGAAGGGGATGACAAGTATAAATAACTGAAAATTACAGATATTAGTATCTAATCCTTGATTTTCAAGGTTGCTGAGATGAAGAGTGACACTCCCTATGCTCTTTAAGTCCAAGTTCAGCCCTGATAGGGGTGAGGTGAAACTGGGCGGGAAAGGGTGAATTGTAAAAAAATTACAGATATTAACATCTAATCCATAATTTTTGAGGTAGCTGAGATGAAGAGTGACACTCCTGATGCCCTTTAAGTCCAAGTTAAGCTCCAATAGGAAGAGGGTGTGAGAAGGGTTGGAAAAAGCATGACACAAAAATAACCAAAAACTACAGATATTAGTGTCTAAGACATACTTTTGAAGGTTTCTGAGATGAATAGTGACACCCCTAGTGATTTTCCTGTCTAAGTTCAGCTCTCATAGGAAGTGGGGTGAGAAGGGGTAGGAAGGGGATGACCTGTAAAACTAATTGAAAACAACAGATATTAGTGTCTACTTTATTGTTTTTAAGGTCACTGAGATGAAAAGTGACATTCCCAATGTCCTTTAAGTTTGAATTCAGCCCCAATAAGAAGGAAGGGGGAGGGCAAGGGGGGGAGGTGTGACATGTAAAAATAACCAAACTCTACAGATATTAGAGTCTAATCCATAGTTTTCGAAGTTTCTGAGATGAATAGTAACTCCCGATGCCCTTTAAGTCAATGCATTCCCAATAGGAAGGGGGCTGAGAGGGGGTGAAAAATGAAATGTAAAAAAATGACGGATATTAGTGTCTAAGCCATAATTTTTGATGTGGCTGGGATGAATAGAAACACTACAAATGCCCTTCAAGTCCAAGTTTAGCCCAAATAGGAATGGGGGTGAAAAGTGGTGAAATATCCAAACTGCTGGGCAATATAACTGAAGCAGCTATCTTAACAGGAGAGAGAGAGAGAGAGAGGAGAGAGACGAGAGAGACGAGAGAGAGAGAGAGAGAGAGAGAGAGAGAGAGAGAGAGTTTATTGATTGTCATTCAGAGATTTCCCAGGCAGCGCCAGGTTGGTTAGTTAGTATCATAATAAAACCTTAACTTTTGAACACTATATAGTGAATACTCTCTGAAGAAAATTAAGTAGATTTAGCTTTTAAAAGTCAAAAATGATATATCCATCCCAACATTGAAGTATTTACTCAGTCCTTATTCTTAAATGAAGGCAAACAAATTTGAAAAGTTAAAGAATGAGCGCAATAATAATTAATTCATTTCTATTCTTATACAGACATACATACATACTATATGTGTGTACACATGTGAACAGTCATGCACACACACACACACGCACACACACACACACACACACATATATATATATATATATATATATATATATATATAATATATATATATATGTATATATATGTGTGTGTGTGTGTGTGTCTGTTGAATGTCATATGATACCTGATGAAATGTCCAACAACGTTGGTATGTTTAAGGAAACTTAGAGTGAGATGATGCTTATCAGCGCATACCAGGTTGTCTGGTAAAAGTGGGCTCCAACGAGGAACGAAGAGTAATTCAAGTTGAGAAATCTGGGTAGCTCACCAGCTGCAAGTGTTGACCCTATTGACCCGAATCATATCACGGGACTTCTACATCACAGGAGTGGCGAAGCAATATTCTAGAACAATGAGTGTGTTTGTGAGTGTCTCTAAAGGGGTTCATTAAGGGGTGATATAATGGAATTCCCAGTAAAAGTGGATTATTCTGGCACTATCCTGAATTGGTGAAACATTCCGACTGAGAGAGAAGGCACTAGTTTTTTTCTTCTTCTTCTCTTTTTTTTTTGCCAGTAAAAGTGAGTGTGGTTTTTTTCAATTTACATGCTCGATTCGACACACAAAATTTTATACTTTGTTGGTTTAATTTGACACTTTATTATTGAATATTTTTCCCATGCACTGTCTGTGTTTTACCATGTTTCAGAGGTGATTGGGAGAGGCGCTTCCCCATTCATGTATACGTATATGTCTTAGGCTATATTTTTTCTCCCATTTATGCACTTATGTCTTTATGCTAAATTTTTTCCAAAATTGGCCTTTGTTTTTCTCTCAGATGGATTTGTTTTAGGTTACATGATAAGGGAATTTTTTATATGTATCTGTGACTTCAGTCAAGACAGCCTTTGTCATTGTTTGGAAGTACTTGAAATGACTAGTGTCAAAATGTATTTGCCAGTCTGAGAGATTGAATTTTTCATTTATCTATTTGCTAGAAGTTAAGGACAGTTCTGCCCTTTCCAACTTTAATTTTCTTTTTGTTTTCCTTTTTTTTTAAGTTTTGGAAAAAACTTATATTTTTGTAGAACATGAGTTTCGTCTAGCCTTAGTTTAATTTAAACTGTGACATGCGGGAATGCTTCGATGAACAGGGGTGACGATGGTGACTTTAAAGGTAATTTGTCTTCTTGGGCTTTGAGGTTAGAATTTTGATGGTAGAAGAAATCGGGAGGACAATATATATATATATATATATATATATATATATATATATATATATATATATGCGAGTGTGTGTGTGAACATTCACGCACACTCACACATATATACAATGTGTAAGCGTGCATGAATGTCCAGAAAGGAAAAGTGAATTACTCGCAAAAGGATACGCCGTATATTTGGGACAAATATATATTTTAATTTCTCATGTTTAAGTTTCTACGGGTACCTACTAAGCCACTTAATAAAAACCATATCAAAATAGGAAACAGAAGAATGGCAAAAACGTGTGGAATCACTTGAACAGCCCCAACCACCAATTTCTGGCATCATTCCTTACCTGAGGGCCTTCCAAAGAATTTTGAGCGATTGATTGATTGATTAGTATACACTGGCGTATAAGAGGAAGTGAGAAAGAGCAGTGCATATCAACACGTGGTTCATTGACCATGGCCCTTCAGCAAGACAAAAACAGCGTTCTCCATAAAAGTTACAACAAAAGTTTGCCTTTTGAACACACAGCATTGTAAACTACTCACAGACGAAAGTCAAGCATATTTAGCCTTGAAAAGACTAAGGGGATTTATCCATTTTAATGATGATAGTAGTCATACGGTTACTGATGCTTGAAGGAAGGTGAAATTATAGGAAAATTGAACAGAATAAGCGCAAAATAATAACCAAGGAAATAGGTTTTATTTTTATTAGCAGTTCTAATGAGAAATTATGCTCTCTAGGTTCACCACACTATCCACTGACCTTTTTTAGATTTTGTGAATGTTAGCACCAATACATCTGGTCTTGACATGAACGTGGAACTGCGCTGTTTTCTTTCTATTTGACCAACAAAGCCAATTTTTCGCATTCAGCGTATAGTGTACTATACGCAAATATCTGAAATTAGTTTTTAATTACATTATAAATCTGTTTATTTTTTATTATTGTGAACATTTCAGTTTTCTTGCTGGCTTACATCTTGAACGGAATTTTTTATGAAGAACGTTTCTACTTTTCTATTATTCTAATTTAATCAGCCCTATAATATGCTCTTAAAAATCCCATTTCTCTTACAACTCTTAGATCATTTTACTTACTACAGATAGCACTACTTCGAAAGTTAATAGCCGTGCTAAGAAATAGTTTTGCTACTTCAGTAAAGGGCATTAAACACATGGTAAGCAAAGTGTAGTACATGAATGCCTTTCTCCGCGCAATGACCAGTGTCTGAATAGGAAAGAGCACTATAGCATTTCTCCATACTATCTCACATGTTCTAATTCCATTTCCCCTTTTTGGCCCATTGAATATTCACCAGAAAGCGAGTAGAAGAAGAAACGAACCAAGAGGTTGGGAAAAAATAAAATAAAAAAAATAACTCGATACTATGAGCTACAAAATGTGTTAAACGTTATTTTTGCCCGAAATAACGATCAGTGCCAGAATGGTGTGTGACAAAATACGTTTCACATTTCTCACTTTATACAAAAGTCTTTTATGACGCGATACAAAGACGCTTTCCTCGCCATTTAAGCTGCGTCCGGTAAAGGCGAGCGAGCGCCTTGTCATTTCAGCCTTAGAAATGCATTGGCATTTTCAGAGTCAAGGCACTACAATGGAAAACGAACTGGAAAGGTTTTGAAAGTATCGCTGAATGGCTCGTTCTCCTACAAGCATTGGCCGGGTTCACAATACAATATCCATTCTAAATCATTTCAAATCATATGTTTTTCTAGCACACTCACCATTCATTCAGTGTATGTAACCACAGACATGTACGCTTGCGCACATACAAACTCGCGCGTGCGTCTGGGCGCACTCTCATGCACATTACACTCGTTTTCTCTGGTGGGATCTGCACAGCTCGCCAACACACACACGCATATGTATTATATATATATATATATATATATATATATATATATAATATATATATATATATATATATATATATATATATATATATATATATATATATATATATATATATATATATATATATATAATATGCACACATCCATATATGTGTGTGAGTGCATATGAATATGCGAATATTTATATATATATATATATATATATATATATATATATATATATATATATATATATATAATATATATATATATATATATATATATATATATATATATATATATATATATATATACAGTTTATAAAATATGTGTTTGTATGTGTTGGCGCGATGTGCAGATCATACCGGAGAAAAGAATTTCCAGGGCTGTTTAAGGGTCAGCTATCTTGTTAACCAGTTCTAGGCTCGTTTGGTGTAAGGGACGACACTTCCCTATCAATAACCTACACAGAAATCATTCTAGAATGTTGGGCAATATCAGCAAAACCAAAGTGGAATCGTTAGAATTGATACTCTACCTCGAACACAATTTTGTATTTGCAAACAACTTTCTCAATAGCTTACCCGTTCAAGAAAACTTAAGCATTATAACCTTTCATCTTTATTTTATTTCCTCCTTTTTTAACTTCATTTCGAAAATTTCGCTTCATGAGAGACTCAGCATAATCAGAGGCGACTTCTCTAGTCCCTCAAGCAGCAGTTATGTAAATGTGAGTAAATTTCATAGCCAATGCTTTATCCTTTCTGTTCCAACTTCATTATAGCAAAGTATCTGGTTAAACTTGAAAGCTGATAGTATGTTCCTTTATATCCACTATGTTCCTAGCCATTCGACAGAGAGATAGATATAGAGAGAGAGGACACTTAATTACTGAAACGCTTCGAATAACGTCACGGGTATTGTCAAGTATTGACAAAAGTGAAGGCTTGGAAGCTGAGTGAGCAGAAAAGGAAGAAGAACCGGAAACCTCGGGGGGAGGGAAACTACAAACAAATATGGTAATGGATGGCGCTAGCAGTGTCAATGTAGGTTCGAAGATACGGTACGATAGATAATGGTAACCTTATGGAGTTGATAGTTCTGGTGCAGAAAGTCAACATAAATTTGGAGCAGAGGACGAACGAAGGAAAGTTCTGTATTTCTCCAGTAGCCTTGACATAAATCATATAATCCTAATAAGTTGCAGTGGACGGTGAGGATATATAAGGAACACCCAGAATTTGAAGTTCTATTCAAAGAAGGTAAATATCGGGCTTACTCTACTGTTAAATGTGAGAAGGCTGCGAGATTCCTGACTACCAATGGATTTGAAGGTATTTGTTTGGAGTATCCTAAGCACCAGGTAAAGTTAACTAAGGTTGTAGTCTTTGATTTTCCTGTTTGCTTGGATGAAGAGGTAATCCTGGGTGACAAACGCTTTGTTTGGAGTAAACGGCAAAAGGTTAAGCAAGGCGGAGAGGTTATTTCAAAGCCACAGGTGATCGCCCTTATCAGAGCTGAAATTCCCGAGAGAGTTTGTCCCAAGCATTGGTTATTAGGAGGGTTGCCGTGTATAATGAACCACCATGTTATGCTTTAGATGTAGTAAGTGGAGCCACAGGGCATTTAAGCGTCAAAATAACAATAGATGCAGGTATTGCAGTGAATATCATGATTCTAAGTTGTGCCTAGATAAAAGAACGGAAAAGGTTAAAATTGATCCTAAATAGTGAAATTGAGGGCGACTCCTTTGCAGGTTCCTCGCTGTGTACAGAAAACCCTCGTGAGTCGTGTTGTGAAAGGAAAGCGGTAAGTGCCATGAACATTCTCTGGACACTAAACAATCGAGTAAGACAGAAACCTCGACTATCAATGTGTGGCAACTCCGGGAGAGAGAGAGACACTTAAACAAAGTGGCACACCACAAATTAATGACTAAAGAGTTTCTTCTAATCTGGAGAATAATGATGCATTGGCAGGTCTGCGCATGGAAATAAATGGACTTCAAAATACTAGTTATATCTATGCTAGTTATAATGAATCAACTCTGTAAAAACAAAAAGTTCTGTTAACGAAAAGCGCGTTACTCCTCGAAGTGGCGTTGAAGACGCATGTGCTTCCGTGCTTGAGAGGAATGTTGAAGCTGGAATGACTTCAGCTAATGAAGACAAATATTTGAACAGGAGTGTTGAAAGTGCTCAAACTGATGTCTTAGTCAATATTAATATTGCTCGAAATGTTTTAACTTTGTTGGATGCTGTACTGAAACATTTGGAACAACGTCATGACGATCTTAAAAACAATATTGTTTTGTTTGTTAGAGATTTTAGGGAAAATCTGAGTAACAATGGCGCCACCGAAACTAAAGTGTTTATCATGGAATGTAAACAGAAAAGGTCTACTGATGTTCACTCGTATGTTTAATCGCACGATAGGGATGTAATAACTTTGCAAGAGGTAGGAATCAATAGCTGAGGTTTTCATGTACTACCTGGATATCAAAGTTTTGAGTTGCCATCAGGTCCTCTAAACAACACACGTTTATTAAGATCAACATCCCCGCTAAATTACAAACAGTTGTTACGGTTAATTGTGCAGAGATTTTAAATTTCAATGTTTGCATGAAGGATCGTGTCATTTATATGCTATTAATGTCTATATTCATCCTAATATATTGGAATTAGAAAATTTACCTTTTACTATATTTAGTGAAACGTTTATTTTTCTGTGATTTAAATGCTCGTCATGAAAATCTAGGTTCTGCTGGATGCCAAAATAGAATGGGTGTTCTTTGAATAATAAACTGAATTCCACAGATAATATTCGGGTTTTGGGTAAGAATGAACCCACTCATATAAGAGGTGGAGGACTTGATTATGCTTTGCTTTTCAATATGGCAGACTATGAAGCAGATGCATTTGTTGTGGGTGAATTGCTTAGTGATCATTTTGGAATCTGTGTAACTATAAATATAGGGAAATTAGCTTTTAACTTCTCTAGGAAAAAATATATCTTGAGTACACACGAAAAGGTTAAACGGATGATTAAAGTTCATGTAAGATACAAAGATTTTTAAGAGAGCAGAAGGACCTGGTAATGACGAAAATTAATTTTTCGATGAACACCTCAGAGTTGTTGATGATACTCTGCATCAGGGTAAGGAAAATTATAAGAGAACCTTTACCAAAACGAAGTCAAATAGGCTGTTAAAGAAGGCACGAAAGAAAAGGAGTCTCAATCCAAATGATGATCAAAATAGGGAAATTATGATTTAAATAGCTGAAGGAACGTGAGAAACAAGAAAAGTAGTACGAGGACATTATTGGGAAGCTTTTCTGAGACATTCCTTTCATGAAATCTCTAGGCGGTGCATGGAATGAGGTTAACGAGGTAAGAGAACTTAAAAGGAAAAATGTTGTTCATCCGGACCCTCAAGGTCAGGCTGATGAATGAATGAAAAAATGGTCTGATACTTCTAGTTTTAACAGGCTTTCTGTAAACACTCAAGCTTGTTTGAAGAATGCCTCACCTAAAAGGCAGTGTTTGATGGAAATGTAAGCAAAAATAAGAGATGAGATTTCTCTACCCCTTACTAGAAATGAATCGTTGTGTGGAAAGTCTACTGCCCCAGGTATGGATGGAGTAACATATCATTAACTCATAAATCAGGTTGCCTATATCATGGAAGATAGCTTTAATGATTCCTGTTCCTGAAAGTAATGGAGAGTATCGGCCTATACCTCTGACATCTACCTTTTGCAAATTAATGGAAAGACTTGCTTTAAGCAACTTACTTTATGTTATTGAAGAACAGCTATCCGATAATTTGTTTGGTTTTACGAAAACTAAGTACAACGGATTGTAATATTAAAGTTTTAATCAATAGCAGGGTCAGATGTAAGGCTTTTGTAGACCTTAAGGCTGCCTTTGATAGGGCAAAAGGTGAGGTCATCTCGAAGAGCTGGCAAATAAAGAAGTGAAAGGTTTATTGTTAAAGTAGACACATAGCTACCTAACTGGAAGCAAAGCCAGAGTGTGGTTTCAGGGTCATGAATCTAAGGAAATGTTATTGGATTTGGGTACACCTCAAGGTGGAGTACTAAGCCCTGCTTTGTTTAATGTATTGATAGACAAAATTTCAAGCCACACATTTCCAGGAGGTACTGATATTGTAATTCATCTGATGATATTCCTATACAATGCGATTCTTATGCTATTTTGTCATTAACAATTGCGGAGTTACAAAACTTGGGTTAGCATATGGGTTCGGTTATGAATCAAAATAAGAACAAAATATAGACTTGTGGACAAGCAGATAGTTCTTTTTTTATTTAATGGGAACGTATTAGAGATGTAGACAGTTATAAGTATCTCGGAATCTTGTCTGGCGAGACTTAAATCATTACAAGTGCTTGCAAACAGAGGCAATGGAGCAAGCATTCCGATTTTGTAGACGGTTTATAGAGAAGGTAGACAGTTATAAGTATCTCGGAATGAATGTAAGCTTTAAAAAGACCATGTTCGAGATAAACTTCGTTAGAAATCTTGTCTGGCGAGACTTAAATAATTACAAGTGCTTGCAAACAGAGACAATGGAGCAGGCATTCCGATTTTGTAGATGGTTTATATTAGTACAGTGCGCTCAGTGTCATATTGCGATGTTCAGTGAGTACGAGGACTGAATTAATGAGAATGAAATTAAACTTGCCAAGTGTAGTTGACCGCATTCGAGAAATTCTCTGTTGCAGTTGTTCAAGTAATAAGAAGACGGGAAAGAAGTATGGGAATGATAACTGCCAAGTTATCAGGAAGGTTTAATGCTCCAATTCGAGGTGACGACAATGCACGGAAATTGTATAACACTATGTTAAGTTTTGATGTTGTGTTCAGTTGCCATATTTATGTGCAAGGGTAGAGGTATTTATAAAGACATTGAATTACGAAAAAAAAGTGATTGTCATCTTAATGAGTTAGAGCAGGTTTTCTTACCATTGTTATGTAATTTACCAAGATGTAATGTTTTTCATATATAAGTGATGGGTTTGTTAACAGAGTGAAGGCTGGATGTGGGGTTGTCATACGAGAATTTGGTGAAAGTACATTTACTGATGAGATGATTTCTAAACGAATGTGGGATAATAGCTCTGCAACAGCCGAGTTATATGCAATTCACGAAGGACTGAAAATTGTCGCAGGTAAAAAGCGAGAGGTGTATTTCTGTAGATTCCCGGAGTACTTTGCTTGCATTGAATTGTAATTAGTATCTTTCTAATGCTGATTTAGTATACTACTGTAAGACTGATATATGAAATAGAAAGAAGTGGTTTTTATGTCAAATTTTACTGGATACCTTCTCATATAGGTATATATCTAAATGAAGCTGCTGATATTGTTGGCGTAAGTTTTCGTCAAATGAAGAGAGGTATAAGACATCAGAGAGCTACAAGGGAGACAGCGAAAGAAGTTGAGCTGGCTGCAGTATAGCATGAGACATTATTTGTATATATCTGGAAAGACCTATACTACCTATGGCAAAGTTCTTTCTAAAATTGACATAATTGTACTGAGATTAAGGTTAGGATACAAGTATTCATGAGAATGTGTTAGTGATGGTAATCATTTTTCAAACTCTCATACATTACGTCATTATGTATTATATTGAACTGAACTTTCAGAATTTATAGTTAGAAGTGTTGATACAGTTCCAGAGCAAGCGTGTTATTTGTTTAACTATAATATGGTTCCAAGAATAATGAAGTTCCCAGTTTCTATTGGAGCAAGTCATTTTGGAAGGAGAATGATGTATTGCTAAAGTATATTGGAGGGTGTACGTACCAGCATGCTAAAGATTTTGAGTTTGAATTCCGTTATATCAAGTCCTGTCTTACTCTAGTTAGTTATACACGATTTATATTAGCACATCAAATTAAGCAAAGGAAATCCAAACAATGAAAATTGTGATGTTTTAAAACGAAGATACACTTAATTTCAAAAAATTACACCAGAACACCGGCAATAAAAATGATTAGCAAAAGGCAAAACAAAGTGAGGTCGAGAAAAATTTGTGAAATAGAATTAATGAAGCAAAGATCAATCAAATGTAAGTAGAGGCGAGAAGTAAATAAACTGCACTGTAACTCTCGGTCAGTTAATCCAATATCTTTGAGGTATGGAGCAACATGTACTCATTCAGTATATAATACTCCTCTAGTGTTAAATAGACTTTTACTAATACAAGCAATAACCAATATCGTATTTCAACTCGGATCAACAACTAGGTAAACAAAACGGGACACAACTAAGTTTCTTTCTGAAGTCAATATTTTTATTGGCACTCAAGAGTTCTTCAGTTTTCCAAACCATTTTCTGGTCTAAGATATAAGTTGGTGAGTAGACATATTCTTTATACTTGACAACACATTTAGTTACATTATTCAGTGCAATATTAAATTAATTTGTGTTTATACTGTACATCATTTATCTGTAGGTTCATTTTACAGCTAATGACACAGCTATATAATTTATATATCCTCATACTTGTCTTTTTTAATTCTTTCTCCATTCTCACTGTTGTTAGTCCATAATCAACGCTATTGCTGCTTCTGCCCACAACTTATGATATCTACAGAGAAAGGCAGCAACAATTTATAACCGCTCACAAGTGCAAAATAGCAGTATCAATGAAAAGATGAGAATCATTTACTTGTCACCAAGTATACCGCAAAATTATAACTTAGCGTGGCTTTTACCTATTAGCCGTTGATTTGTAACAATACTTGAAATACTTGAAATGACAACAGTTAAGATTTATTCTATATATTACCAGTAACAGCCTTAAAATTCAAGTCCATAACCAAGTAGTGAAACTTATCGAAGGTCATACTCAACAAAGCACATACGAATGGAATACAACGGATGCGTAATACCTTCCAGAAATAACGAACTTTACTGAGATTTCAATGTTCTAAAATAAAGTCATTTTGGGGCTTTCTCTGGTGTCGTGTAGTTTACGACTTCCTACAACCAAAGAAAAACCCTTAATTATTTTGCAACGTGTTCTCACTCTATCATTCCCAGTCAATAAAGTAAGGCTTGGAGGTAGGCCCAACTGTTGTTTAAAAGGTGTCAAAGGTATACTTTGGGTGACAAGCAAAGGCTGCATCTGTTGGCAAGATGACCGCCCTTACATCATCTTAAATGTTATATTTGCGTGGTGTCATCTTGTTATACAATCATGTTATTCACACTCCCTTTTCTTACTCAGATGCAATACCCAAGGGTAAAATTCCAGAGGAGAAAGCTGAGTGTGTGGATCACAGCTTTGCTAATGAGGTAAGGAAGAATTGGAGGCGAGTGTTAAAAATTCCTCCAGGAATGGTGATTTTTCAGTAAAAGAAGAGACATTACCTGATACGGTGACCAAGAAGGGCTTAACTAGAGATCAAAAGGTGATTAAAATCTTTGGTGACATGCCTCATCCAAATGGAATTTCAATGCGATTGGTTGCCTATTGACTCAAGCTTGAACAGTATCAGTGGGAGATGAAAATACAATTAAAATTAAATAAGGAAAATTCAAATAGAAATGAAAATAAAACTGAGACAGTAAAGAAAATATGAATCATATGGAAAGATAAAATAAGAACTAACATTAATGTAAATGTATCATAATGGTAGTGTGAACATTAATGGTGAATTCATATTCTGGGCCTATAAGATGGCTATCATACCAAGCAACAATTCAAGTAACTTAGATACCTCTTTACACCACTTACCCAGTAAGGGGTAATGTAATAACGGAACCATTCTTGCAAAAAAAATGCAAAAGCCTTCTAGTATCGCAAGTAATAATCAGAATGTCCCTCATTTGTAAAATGGGAGCCCTGGTGTACTTTCAGCTTTTGTCTGAATGGATTAAACTGAACCATAGTCGAAAACATATCCAAAATCTTTTTTTGACCAGACTGGTTATTTCGCCTTTCTACTAATTGCATAAATAGAACATATAATAATCAACTTACATTCTCCGTGTGTCACTGTAGTTGTGATGTCATCTGATAAGTGAATTCCCTTATAACAATTGTGTAAGGTCATTGACCTTGAGTTGTTTAGTGAGGATCCCCCCTCATGTTGAAAGGCACCACATTCTATTCATGCAAGCCTTACTGTGACACAGAAGCAGATATCTTAAGAGTCTGGCTCAAGCAGTATACATCAGTACCCCTTGAGCAAGTAGTATGTGGTGACATGTATCAAGTGTCTGCAAAATCAATTATGAGGTGCAGTTTCAACATGGATTCGTCTACTTGTCGTTATCGTCGTCGTGAATATGGATTCACTGACTCGTCGTCATCGAGCCTTTTATGAGTCGTTATCGACTCATAAACCCATCAAACCACCAACAATCCCTGAAGAGGAGATACATCGACAGGATCTTTTTTCTCCAGTGAAGAAAACTCCTATCAAGGGATTTCTGATGTAGAACATACTTCAACTGAAACCCATTTAAGTAATGGAAACACAGAAATATCAAGCCCTATCCCTTCCAGGGTTGCCGTTTTGAGGAATTTCGTCTATTAGTGTGGCTTTCTGGTGACATCTGGCAACCCTCCGTGGCTTTTTCGACCACAGGCCACGGCACTGAAGAAAAAAATTCTCCACTTTGCCTTTTTATGTTTTATTATAAAGATAAAGATATAAAACATATCCTGCTTATTTATGCAAATGAATTCTATTGAAATCCTTTATTTTCCTTCGTCAAAAATACTCTATATTAAGCTAGTGACGTGTAGTTTTCTAACATCACAGAAAATATCAAGCCCTATCCCTTCCGTGTTGGAGGAAGAATCCAATACTGAAGTATGAACCACTATTCGCAAAAAGAAGAAAGCTTCAGAAAAACACCAATTCAAGAGCCCCTCTTCCCAACAAGTCTCCTGCTATCAATCCCTCTTCACCAAACCTGAAAATGTCTGTTAGACCAAATTAGTTGGTGGTGCGATTATTACCCCAAAGAGCAGGGACACTGAAGAGATTCTTCGAGGGAATACTGTTTTTCAACTGCTAGACCCAATAGAGAAAATCAGGAAAGCAGTCATCTGCAGATATCCATCCACCCTGCCTCTAGACCCCATTCTACAGACCCCATTCTACAACTGAAAAACATTCTAGAAGCAAAACGATGCACTTGAAAATCTGGTACCCACACAAGAAAAGTCATCGCCACCTTCCAAGGAGAAATATCCCAAATAAGTTTCCCTTGGAATATGGGGATCATTCTCCTCTGAAGCCTTTGTTTCATAGTCACGTCGATGCTACAAATGCCACAAGTTTGGACACCGCAGCAGCCGCTGCACAGGCACAGAGAGGTGTGGTACATGTGTAAGTGTTTACATAATAAAAATATGGAATGTTAGTCCATATATATAAAAGATTGCTTACAGGAATGTGATCAGACTAGAGACGCTAAAGATGACGTATACAATAAGTATGTAGGCTAAGATAACATGCCGTCATCTGTGGTCATTCATTTGTTTTGAAACAGTCCAAGCTCCCTGCTTGAGACAACTACCCCGACCTATGATTCAAACGGCCTACGTGATCTGTAGCGTGTCTCATTTGATTGTGTGTTCGTATGAAACTATGTCATTGTATGTATGTTCATATGTTCGAACTACTGTCTGTTCCTTCATAACTTGTAACAGAGATGGTAGACAGAGAGAACAGAGTTAGCTATCGTCATTAGAAGACCTGTACCTCTTTACCTAAGCTTTATCATGTAGAGGAATAGGATTAGACATCATCATTGGCAGAAGCGATCAAGCTATCGTTATTAGAAGACTTGTACAATCATATCTGATCTTCACCATGTAAAACTTCAGAAGAATATATAATTTTTTATACTTAGTGTTTTCTACAAGAACCTCACCGAACCATGAGTTTAACACATCGTCGTAAAGATAATACCGACTTCGTAAGTGATCTACAAAACCCCAGACACTCCATTGAAGATGGAAGTGCAATACCAACCGACTTAGCGTATAGATTATCGCTAGTCTAACATTACCTCATAGGGCGCCTTATCATACAAGGCACAAGCCCTAATATTGGTGGCCAGCGTACCAGAAGAACTCTACAACGTCTAACGAAGAAAAACCAGAATAATAAATCATGTATCATAAGAAGTCAACGACGACGGAAGCAGCAGATTCTTCAAGCAACATAGTATCATCGTTAGTGAGCGACTTCAGAAAACAATAAGAACTCTTCAACGACGACGAAAGCAACAGATTCTTCAAGCAACTTAGTATCATTGTTTAGTGAATAACTTCAAGAAACAAAACAAAAACCGACGTGTCTTTTTCCTACGACAACGCAAGCTTCGTCTCTCATTAGAATCATTCAAGAAAACATCGTTAGTGAGCGTTTCCGGCACTGCAAGAAACAAACCGAACGCGTCTGCAGCATCGGATCTTTCAAGGGCTCGAATCATCGAAACAACGCGCACGGGGGAAACTGAAGCCAAACCAGGTCATCCGCTAAATAGAGAAGGAGGACCAAGGCCGTGTGTCGTTATCGGAACACCGTGACTTCCCACAAAAGCAAGCTAAGTACAATTTTTTATTCATTTGGAGTAACTTTGAGTGTTTCCTTTGCAGGTCGAATTTCGTTATTCCTGTGGCTGAAGTTACGAGACATTCTTAATCTGACTTTTTTACAGAAATTATCTACATCATTGAGATTTCGCTACTGCGAGTTTTTATCTTTGAGTGTCTGTTTCCAGAAGTTCTACTGAATATCATAATCATATACTATGTTAATTTTATCATTTTGGGTGATTATTAATCCCTTACGTAACAAATCATATTAACAGTGAATATGCGTTTACGCAGTGGACGTCTGTATTTATACAGATGCATGGATAGGGAGGGTCGTTAAGCACCTGTAGTGATTAGAAAACACACAAAAACAAGTGGAACACGTACAAATCTAACATTTGCATTCGAAGGAATCATCATTCTCTTCGAACTTCTTACAGGGAAACCTATAGACAGAGAGACACTGCTAAGCTGCATACAACCTCACCTCATCCAATCCTTCAAACCCAAGTACCCACTGTTCAATTCGAACATGTGGAACATTGATAAATTTCTGACTCTCATCAAGATCGAAGCCAGGTCTTTCAATTGAAAAACAAGACTGCTGCCAACCAAGTCCACACAAACTCATAAAAGGTGTGACCCAAGCACCAATATATCAAAAGCTTTATCCGGGCGGTCTTATCTGTCAATCGAAAGACCTGGGATCGATCCTGATGCGAGTCAGATATATATAATATAGATATATATATATATATATATATATTGATATATAGATATATAATATTATAATAGATAAAATATATATATGTGTGTGTGTGTGTGTGTGTGTGTGTGTGTGTGTGTGTGTGTGTGTGCGTGCATGTTTGTGTGGTGTATAGATAGATAGGTAGATATATATGTTTGTATCTATCTATCTATCTATCTATCTATATATATAATATCTATATATATATATATACTATATATATACGTATAATCATTCATAAATATAAAAAGTTTTCACAGTGATGCATATTTATGTAAGCTTTTGAAATATGAATGAAACTAAAGACATTGTTAAAAGGATATCATTATTGCGGAACAGTGACCTCCAGAGTGCCTCGAACGTCCAATTGCCAGAGCATTATCGCTCACATGTTAATATACTTGCGTGAGCAGACAATGCTTAATAGTGTCCAGCCATTGCAAAGGAAAAAGGTCAGTGAATTAATGAGAAGGTTCGAGACAACTAACGCCGAGATTAATACACTTTCTAGTGGGAGCGCACAAGGCGTAATTAACAACAAAGACGAAATCTAATCCTGATGTCCACAGTAATGAAAAAATCGTCAGTCATCATGATCAGATGTGACCAAAATCTTTTATTCTGGAAACTCTCGAGACACACTGAAAAGGATTTCACAAAAAGTGGTTGCCAAATGTGCTAGTGAATAATATTACCAGAGTAAAGTATGATTACTGAACGAATATATGAATATATAATATATACATTTATAATATGAATACATAATGTAGAGACATGAAAAAAGAATGCATAAATATTTCCAATGTTTTCAAAAGGTCTTGCTGTAAATTAAACCTTATACTTAACAACTCTTTAAATATAATGTATATACAAATAAAAGTAATGGCTTTGCATACATTGAAGAAATGTTTCTCATCAGTGGCTCAAAATTGAGACAAAAAAAAAATCTTTTTCCAGAAGATTATTGCTGAACAAAGAACATGATTGAAATGTTTAGGCTTAATTTTAAGCCAGTGAGACGAAGGTAATAGATCAAAAATATTCTTTTGCAAATTTTATGATAGACTCAAAAGGGTTACGGTTTTCAAATTGTCATTGACCCATTCTTATGTGATAATATCTTTAAGCAACAAGTCTATTGGTTTTTTATTTCACACATAACTCGATTTAGCGCCTTTTCCACTGAATACCATTACTTTGCTAATGACTCAATTTCAATGGTAAGAAACATGTTAAAAGAAGAATACCAGGAGGCAGCATAACGATTAAAATAGAGCTATTTAACTACTAGAGCCACCGTGGTGGTGCTATGCTTTCATCTTACGCACATATGCGAAGCAATAGCCGTAAGACAGTTTACATGTTTTATATACATACATATACATATACATATATATATATATATATATATATACATATATATATTACAATATATATAGTATAAATTATGTGTGTGTGTATATATAAGATATATATATATGTGTGTGTGTGTGTGTATGTGTGTGTGATTAGATTTGTATACTAGTATATACCTACAAGTATTAATACCGAATCAGACTGAAGTTATATCCTTGGTTATGAAAGCCTAACGTTCATTTGATTTTCTAAATTTGTCATTACCAAGTTGGGACCTCATTTTATGCGAACATAACATAGGAATGCAAAGTACAAAACAGTACAGCAACATGTCTTACGAAGTCAAGAATTAGTTTCAAGGTATTCCCTCTTCCCTTTCCAATTCGGAATTTTCGCGCATACTACGTTCCTTTGTGCTTCCTTACCCAGGGCCGTTCCTCAACAGCTGTGCCTCATCAAACCTGTCGTTTTCCCTTTTTGGCTCGTGATGATCTGACTGAATTTTGTTTGTACTCTCTCTCTCTCTCTCTATAGTGATGAAAGCCGAGTGAATCTTATTTGTTTGTCGCCCCAGGTAGGGTCGGGGTATGCAGGGGATCGCGATGGTTGGGGAGACATGACACATCTCCCGTCCTCCTGCAAACCTGTTTGTCCTCCTCGGTTGGTGGCAGGGTAGGTAGGGGATCGGGAGTGTAGGGGAGATATGACGGGCAGCGGCGGGTTCCAGCGCAGCGCAGCGCGCGCTATCAAGCTCGTTTAATCTATTATTGTCTTCCTTCATTTTGGTACTTTGCTTTCACCTCCCTTCTCAGCAGAAACCCCAATCTTAGTCTCTGTAGGCTTTTGCTGAGGAGTGTGTGTGATTTTTTTATCATCACTTTTGTATTAGCAATAAATTCATGGGAGCGAATTAACTAGCACAGAAACCAAAGTGAACAGTAGAAGAATAATCAATAATGAAAAAGAGAACTACTATATGCGGAGAACACGCGACTACAAAGGATGTACGCCTCTGTTCGGAACACTTTCTTTGCTCTTCATCTCACATTTATTTTTAAAGTGTCCTGTTAATGAAACACGCAGAAGAGATTGAAGCTAAAAAAACAGAGAGAGAGAGAGAGAGAGAGAGAGAGAGAGAGAGAGAGAGAGAGCAGTGCAAACAGGAACTCCCTTCTATAGAAAAACATAAACAATGCATCTTATGAATACGTACTGTACGAATAACGCCAAAAAAGTGTCCTGTTAATGAAACACGCAAAAGAGATTGAATTAAAAAAAAAAGCAGAGAGAGAGAGAGAGAGAGAGAGAGAGAGAGAGAGAGAGAGAGAGAGAGCGCAGTGCAAACAGGAACTCCCTTCTGTAGAAAAACATAGACAGTACATCTTACGAATACGTATTGCACGAATAACGTCAACCACAAAAACCAGGACGGAATAGTAAATATTATATTATACTGGCTTAGCGATTAACGGGAAAAAAGACAGTCGTTGTATAATTTAATACTAAAGAAATGAGACTGTATCTGTACACCGTATTTCCACGTCATGAGATAATTAATTATGTTCATGCTTGTTCAGCTATGAAAAGTCATCAGTGTTCCCGAGACTTAACTTTGCATATGTTTTTCACAATATCTCCAACAAAGAGATGTACAGTAAGTCAAGCAATGTTATTATTTATAATCACAACATAAAGAGACAACTGAAAGATTCGGATTCAAAATAACGGCATGAAAAATTTATATATATATATATATATATATATATATATCATATATATATATACATATATGTATATATATATATATATATATATATATATATATATATATATATATATATATATGTCTGTGTGTGTGTTGACTTTACCACATACACAATCGTTCTGTGCGACAATACAATTACTAGAAGGATCTCATTCAAACTGGATGGTGTATAGCAGTTTGAATGAGATCCTTGTAGATATATTAAATATATATATATATATTATATATATATATAGAATATATGTTGTGTGTATATATGATATATATATATATATATGTGTGTGTGTGTATATATATATATATATATATATATTATATATATATATATATATATATATATATATATATATGATATATATATATCGTCATTACCTAGAACTCGACACTCGCACCAGACCAGGGACCAAGGCTCCAAAGACATAATAAATATAAACATTTTACAAATTTGGAAATATGCCATCCGATAGTAGGCAATGCTGCATAGCCTCACGAATATGTTGGTGACACTACCTATACACTCAAAGTGACTGATTAAGGGTTTTTTTGGGGGGTGGGGGATGCTTGAGAAGTTTTCAAGGTGAGGGAGGGGGAGCCTGGTCAGATGGCTGGGTGCCATGGGAGAGGAGGGGCAGGGTGGAGGGAGGGAGAGAGAACAATATCTGAGGTATATTTACGTCAAAGCCTAAGTGGCTACAATAACACGCACACTCCTTGACTTCCTTATTCATATTTCATGCTGCAATATTCTCGTTTATACTTTTACCGTGTTTTATCTATTTTACCAAAAAATAAATGAGATCTTGTGCATAGGGCATGTACATATGCACGCACTCATTTGATGGCAACTATGAACTGGCTACTGCCTCATTTTGCTTTCCATAGATATGAAATTTGCATTTTGAATATTCTTATAGTGATTAGAGATAAAATATCAACAGTGATAAAATATTCTCTTGTGTATTGTTATGATATATGTGATAATTATACATAGTCAGCTAAACTTAAAATGGAATGCGGTACAGTTGTATCTAGACCGTGGTACATATGCACGCACTCACTCGATGGCCTCGTGAACTTCTTGGAGTTTGTTTAGTTTTGTGTTTTTATGTTTATGGTACAGTAATTCATATTTCGTTAAAGGCTATGTAGAGTAATGAGATACAGTATAGGGAGAGACAGACAGACAGAGAGAAGCAAATGAGGCATATTTACATCGGAGCCTTATACAGTAGCACACTCTTTCACTATTTTATCTAAAATTTATGCACTCATTAATTCCAATAACTTTTTAGTAGTGCTTTGAAAATGAATTTGCTTTGATCAGTCGTCATCGAAAAATGCCATATGTACTCAAGAGAAAGATGCAAGCACAGGGTGTTGTTATGCATTGCACAAACTCTGCATTACAACCGGATAAATGTAATTTTCAGTTGATTGTAATTGGCTAGGCTTTCATACAAGATTATAAAACTTATGGCTTATGTAGCAATTCATAACCATCTCTTTGATTAATAAACACTCACCAAAGAACTGACATAAACAACATCCGGTATGAAGTAAACAAACGAATTAGAGAAAGAACAGCTGTTTTGCAATTTTGAAAGATTTTAGGATTTTACTTTAACATAAAGTATGCTAATTTACCTTTGAATACCCGTTCTATAGTTACATACATAAAATGAAAATAATAACTCCTTTTATATATTCATTTCTTTAGTAACTGAAAAAATTATTCTCCTAATTCTTTTGCTAGTAGGCTCAGTCAGCTGATTCTGAGACCAACATCACAAACGGCGGGACTATTGTTTTTTTTTCTATATATTACAATGATGATATAGATAACAAAAACCAATACAATATAAATAGATTCTGTGAGTAAAATAACAGTTTCATTACCATTACCTTTATCTTAGATACTGCTGTTATAGCCTATTTGACTTTGCAAATAGATGCTATGAGTATACTTACACCTATGCTAGCCTGGGTCAATAGTTCATACACATTTTGTATCTCATGTATGGTAATGCAATATGCTGACGATTAATAAGAAAGTTACTGATGAAAATACATTAATGGTCAAAAAGCCATGGTAGATCGTGGGTGCACACGGGTAGGCTGCCAGCCTTCTCAACTGTATCATTTATGAGAGAGAGAAAAAGAAGGGGTTGCATTTTCTTTCAAAGTGAATTTATGCAGTACATTTTGTTTCAGATATAGGGGAAAATAGTAGATAATTGCCTTTTGTATAAAGTTTTCAGTTTAAAGCATGATGATTTTTGTTTTTAAGTTGACAAATTTAAGTGCGGAAGTGTACCGGGGAAAGCACTGGAAAAAAAAATAGAACAACATAAACAATGTGTGAGATATGCTCAGGGAAATAGTGGTATATTTGTACATGTTAGTGAGAACAATCATACTATTAACTGGGAAGGGGCAAAAAGGCCGGTGTGTTCTAATAATGCATTGGAAAGGAATATCATTGAATCTAGTTTTATAAAAGAAAGTTACAACAATAATATGAACATCAGTCAAGGAATGTATAAACTTGATCCTTTAATATCAAAAGAAATTTGTAAACTGTTTAAATTTTAAGGTAGGCTGTAGAGATATATGGAAATAGGATTATTATATTTGTAAACACAGTAAAAGGGGCAGTAGTGGTAATGAGATGTTCAACCCCGCCTCCCTGATACCTGTCAGGTGTGGACTTGTCGCCAACGGTCGGTACCCTAAGCGGTAGTATCCCTTGAGAATTTATTGTAAATTTTAGCCAAATGATTTTTGAAAGGCACTCCTACCTTGACACCTGCCTGTGGGTGGATCTGCAGTCTCAAACGGTTTTGTGTATGTTCGTCAGTACTGTCTCTGTAGTATATATACTTGTGAATTCTAATACTATGTATCAGTCCTTTGTCAATGGCTTGAAAATAAAGCCGAAACCGGTCAGGAGCTACACCCTGTCTCTTATTTTTCACCTGTGGATGTGTGTGACATATATATATATATATATATATATATATATATATATATATATATATATATATATAGATATATATATATAATATATATATATACATGTCTATATATATATATATATATATATAGACATATATATATATATATATATATATATATATATATATATATATATATATATATGTCTATATATATATATGTATATATACCAGCGACTTGAATAATTACCCCTATATATACATAATCTCAAGGCAGTGACGTCTGAAATTTTACCCAAAATCTACCCAACTGCAGTCGTTACAAAGCAGAATTTTTGGGAACATACAATTTAATCTCTTCCTTATTACCTTTTTGCTCGTAATAACTTACGATCGTTCAGTCAAAGACCGACCAGAATGAAATAAAGCTTTCAAAGTCAGTCATATTTTTTATGGATATAGCGACTTTTATGAAGTTGATTAAGACAAGCGTCAATGCTAGCAACAACACCAGCAGCAGGACTAGAATCAATTGTATTTGTATGACAGGAAAAATAGGAATTATATTCGGTTTTAAATTTTATCTTCTATATTTACATAGAACAAAACCTTTTCTCCTGTTGATCAAGAAGAACCCTTTCAGTGTATTCACAAGGAAAATTTCGGTACATTCAAGAGGAACCTTTAGGTAAATCCAAGGGGAACATTTCAGTGCATTCAAGAGGACTCTTCTAGTACAATTAAGAGGAATCTTTCAA
>NC_087213.1:44663255-44665755 GCF_015104395.2 Macrobrachium nipponense
CCATTGCATAAAGCATAGAGGTATTTAGGGAGTAAAATTTAAAATGAAAATAAATGCCATATTTATTGAATTGCAAGCTAATAGCAAATCTCGCATTGTAAAGATATTTGGTGTTTTTTTATGTGAATCAATGCGCTGGTCATTGTCCGAGCGCTCGCTCTCTCTCTCTCTCTCACTCGCGGTCGCAGTCGCTTGCACGGCTAAACAGGATAGAATTTAAATCCCTGGCCACGTGTCTACTTGAACTCTATCCATTGCCCTGTTTATTAACAAAAGAATAGATGAGTCAATAAAAAAAAAAACAGTGTTACCGTAAAATTCTTAACGTTAGGATAAGGAAAATCAAATGTAAACTTTTTTTTATTATTTTCTGAGCAGAATAATTATAAGGGCAAATACTTTTGCTTTACAAACAAGGGCACATGTTACCCTTAGCCTAACTTGCTCTACCGCAGCCTTGAAATTCTTGTGATTCATCCCTTCTGTCTAGCCGACCCGTGTGCAGGTCTAATTCTCCGGGGTTTTAAATTGGCAGAATCGGAGGGTCTTAGGTTCGCAAGAGCTAGGGTGAAAATGGGTACATGTTAGGGGTTTGTGCGGAGGCGGTTATGCAGGGTGAGAGATCTTTATTTTAGTTCTTCCTCTTCCCTTTAATGTATACGAGCTAATGGTTAAAATACGAATTCTGAGCATAGCTAACATGAAAGGGTAAGTTAGACCAGGGATTTGTGTTGGTAGAAAAAGGAAAAATAATTTTTATCCCTTTCTCGTCCTCGTCCTCGAGACGATATAAAAAAAAGGGGGGCGAGACCCCATATACATTTTATATTATCAACTACATAGGCCACGTTTTTCACGTTGAGTTTCCGTGAAATTCGTGAAGAGGTTCTTTCTTTTTATTTACAAAGCCGTATTTTCATTAGTTTCCGTGTTTATGAGATTCATTTGATACTTCATGACCTTTTCACATTGAGTTTCCGTGAAATTCATGACCAAATTCTTCATGTGAGTTCCCACGTTTATGAAATTCATTTGCCCGTTTTCACGTTTAGTTTCCATGAAATTCGTGACCAGATTGTTTCTTTATTATTTACTCATGTTGAGGGTCTGCGTTTACGAAATTCATAGCCAAATCCATTATCGACGTCGAGTTTCCGCTGAACTGTAAATTGCAGAGATTTTACGGCGTGAGTTTTCCGCCATGCTACGTGCCAGTAGTAACTGTATTTGCAGGGATTTTACGGTCATCTTGCCAAGTATCTACGTTGAGTATTCCGCATACCCCTGGCAAAATTTGCAGTTTTGCAACTTCCTTCCATCCTATTATTCTCAGGCTAGACTACTAGCATTTTACTGCTGAGGAGATGGCCAGTAACGCATCACTGCAAGAGGCTAAGGCCTTCACAGAAGCTGGAAGAGCCCTGGGGATGGAGCGCACAAAACTGATCAACTGGGTGAACGATAAGCTGAAAGAAGCAGCCCAAGAGAGAGCAGTCGAAAGGGAGAAGGAGAGATAGGCAAAAGAGAGGAGAGAAGCGTTTGAAAGAGAAGCACAAGAGAAAAGAGAAGCAGCTGAAAGAGAAGCACAAGAGAAAAGAGAAGCAGCTGAAAGAGAAGCACAAGAGAAAAGAGAAGCAGCTGAAAGAGCATTCCAAGCAGCCGATAAGGAGAAAGAAAGATAAGCCCAGGAGAGAAGAGAAGCTGCAGAAAGAGCCCATCAACTGGCTATGGCAGTCCAGAGTGCCACTCTGGCACCCCCAAGTGCCACGCCCCCTGCGCCCCCTCCTTCACACTCTCACCTCCACAGTATGTGCGCCCTCATTATTACTTGGGACAATAACATACCAACGCCTGGCTTGATCATGTCGAGCAGGTGTTCGAGAACTTCAATCCAACCCCTCAGGAAGTGGCCCTCCTCCTTGGCAAGCATCTCGCTGGCAAAAGGCGGACTGCATTCAAGGCCCTTCTCCTGAATGAGCGACAAGACCTCGCCCTCGTTCGAGAGGCAATTCTTGGGGCTTACGAGTTAACCCCAGACCAGTGGAGGCAGAAATGGAGGACTATGCCCAAGGAGGCTAACCAAACATGGACAGAGTGGGTAGCCAAGAAAACACCGGCACTCCACAGGTGGACGAAGGCCTCCAACGCAACATCTGTTGAGGAGGTCTTAGAACTATTTCAATTAGAGGACTTCCTTTCTACATTCCCCCTGATCTTGCCACCCACTTGGTGGACAAGGCCCCTAAGATTATTTTGGAGTTCTGTAAATGGGCAGATGCCTATGACACCCATCATCCATTGCAGAGTAACTCTTTAAAAAAGAAAATACGCTCTGCTCTCCCTCTTACTCCTGCTGCCACCTCTCAGCCTACCCAGCGACCCAATGTTCCTCCATGGAAACCTGTGTGTGGGTGTTGCAATAAACCAGGTCACACCACGGAGCAGTGCCTCTCAAAGATGGATCCTACTCAGCAAGCTGCCGCCACTCCTCCAAATGGAC
>NC_087213.1:44670755-44708255 GCF_015104395.2 Macrobrachium nipponense
AAAAGCAGAGTACTCTATCACTATCAGGGTGATACCTCTTGGCTAGGGCAGTCTGTTGCGCCTTACTAGTTACGAACAAATGCCACGTGTTACTGTCTAGGTCAAAGTGCAACTTGTTGGGCGCTGGAAAAACTGGAACGATCTCCTTCGATACAGTTTTCGGGAGTTGGTTTCAGGAGTCGGTGGGAAGATCTTGTCAAAATTGGATCTGTTTTTCCCAAAACTGGATATTGTTGTCCTCAAAACAATGAACAAGTTCTTTGAGGGGGCAATTCATCTTGGATCCTTCTCTTCCTGCCACTAATTCTTCGTAGGTCCTGCTAATCTTACACAGGCATCTAAAAGAAACATTTGAACACCAGCACGGGGAGTGTGGAAAAAGAAGTACAAAGGATTTTTAATTAGATCGAGACGAGGTAAAAGATTAAGTCAGACAGACCCCACATGAGGAAGTGTGAATTCTAGTAAACCAGGGGGATTTAGCATAGACCATAACTAATCCTGACAAGGAGATAACAAGTCTCATAAATTATTTGTCCTGTCGAATATGCATTAAATTTAGGGTTTTCCATCTTCACTTCGTGTAGGAATACAAAAGGAAATTTTGCTAGGTCAAAATATTCCCAAGGGGTTTTCGAGACTGGTCAGACCAAGGAAATGCGAGAACATGTGTACAGGATCTAATATGAAATATTGTTTCTTTGGTTCTTACTTCCTTCCCTTTTGAAATTTATGTTACTTCCTCAAAACCTAATGTTTGGCTGCAGGAAAGAACAAATGAAAGAGAATCCAAAATGTGTGTGTGTGTGTATATGTCCCACATACACTTTGAAATACATTGAGCAATTTCATTCAAACTTGGTATGCATACTACTTCCCATCTGGGAATGACTACTATGGGGTTAAGACATCACTGGCACCAAAGGGCGGATGTGGGAAGCAGGGAAATGTAAACATTACAGTAAACGACAGTTATTAGTGTCTAATCCATAGTTTTCGAGGTCGCTGAGAATAGCGACACTCTCAATTCCCTTTAAATCCAAGTTCTGCCCTGATAGGAAGGTGGGGTTAGAAGGCAGTGGGAAAGGTGTGAAATGTAAAAATAACCGAAACGACAGATACTAGCGTCTAATATCCATAGTTTTTGAGGTTGCTGAGAAGAATAGTGACTCTCTCAATTCCCTTTAAGTCCAAGTTCAGCCCCAGTAGGGAGAGAGGTGAGCAGTGGGTGAGAAGGGTAACAAGTAAAAATAATAAAAAACAACAGATATTAATGTCTAATCCATAGTTTTCAAGGTCACTGAGATGAATAGTGACTCGCCCAATGCCCTTGAAATCCAAGTCCAGCACTGATGTAAAGATAGGGGTGAGAAGGGGTGAGAAGTGGGTGACATATAAAAATAATGTAACAGACATACATTCCATGTGTTTTAAAGCTCCCCAGTTTTAAGAAATTTAAAAATAAACATCCTAGATTTTAATCAAGGAAAATCAGAGACCACCCACGTCAGCGTACAGAAGCTGTCATTATAGATCAGCCATGGTAAATTTCCACACTTCACTCCCCTCCGAAAACTCCACCTCCTCCTACAGCTTAAAGATCCTCTTATTGTCCTACCTTCCTCTATTGTGTTTGTGTGTTGTCTCATTTTCCATTCCAGGCCAACCGTTAGCAGCTTGGAGGAACACCAGCGCCGAAATGTGACAGACAAGGGAACAAAGACAAGGAGACCCGATAAAAGCCAGCGACAGCAGCTGCTGCAGGAACATTTGAACTAAGGTCAATATATTGTCAAGATCTGGATTTCTGCCCATTGCCCCTTCCCCTTCCTGCCACCATCTGTATGCTTGTGTGAGGTCGAAGCATCTTTCCCCAAAGGCCATAACTTCAGTCTGGTGCTACTTCAAGTCTCTGATCATCCAAGAACAAAGATAGAGGGGATTTGGAATTTGTTTCGATGCACGAGTGGATTTGGAATTTGTTTCGATGCATAATTCTCTTACTTCTTTAATTTTCGCCTGCTCTCATATATAAGCTAAATCCGCATTGCATCGCCTTCAAAGAATAAGTGAAGTGGAAAAATATTTGACTCACAACCATAAGTGCTCAATCATTTTGTTATCTCGTATCAGTGATAGATTGCTTACCCTCTCTGCCTTAAGCAAGTCCCAGTTACATTAATCGTATTTAAAATCTAGGTTAAAGTGCATTTTCAATTTGCAGAATAGGTGACTGTGGCGGTTGTGTACACCGTCTGTGTTCCCACGGTGTTAAGGTGTTTCTACTGTCTTCAGTTATCAAGTCCCAGGGTGGAAGATTGAAGAGCGGTTGTTTAATATTCTGTTTTAAGCTCATTGAAATATTCCTATTATTTAACTAATTCTCCCCCATAGAGGGCTAAATATTCTTTTGTTTTGCAAAGTGGCACTATTTAAATTGTGAGCTAACGTAACCTTAGTGCAACAGAGGTAGTAATTTCAGCTCCTGTATATGTATCTCCTGATTCATGTAATAATAAATAAATTAAGTGTAACATTGTATTTCCCTTCAATCCATGAATTTTAATCCATTTTCCCCAATTTTAATCCATTTTCCCCTGTTTTCTGTTGTTACCTGTGTGGCACCCAATCTTGTTAGATGCCAGTAAAATTCTTAAGTAAATTGTAGACCTTGCACGACCACGCACATAACAATAACCTAAAACAACAGATATTGGTGTCTAATCCGTAGATTTTGAGATGGCTGAGAAGAATAGTGATCCTCCCAATGCCCTTTAAATACAAGTTCAGCCCCAATAGGGAGGAGGGTGAGAAGGGGTGGGATGGGGTAAATGTAAAAATAATAGAAAATTACTGATACTAGTACCTAATCTATAGTTTTCAAGGTTGCTAAGATGAATAATGACATTCCCGATAGCATTCAAGTCCAAGTTCAGCCCTGGTAGGAAGGGGGGCCAAGAAGGGGTTGGGAAGGTGGTGACATGTAAAAACTAGTGAAAGCAACAGATATTAGCGTCTAACACATAGTTTTTGATGTTGCTTTAATGAATAGTGACACTCCTGATGCCCTTCGTGTCCAAGTTCAGCCTTAATAGGAAGGGGGTGTGAGATGTGGGTGGGAGGGAGTGACACGTAAGTCTAACCAAAACCAACAGATATTAGTGTCTAATCCATAGTTTATGTGGTAGCTGAGAATTATAGTGACTCTCCCAATGCCCTTGAAGGGGTGAGAAGGGGTTGGAATGGGTGAGATGTAAAAAGAACCTAAAACAACACATACTGGTGTCTAATTCATTGTTTGTGAGGTCACTGAGAAGAATAGTAACCCTCCCAATGCCCTTTAATTCCAAGTTCAGCCCCAATAGTGAAGGGGTGAGAAGAGGGTGACTTGTAAAAATAATTGAAAACCACAGATATTAGTATCTAATCCATAGTTTTTGATGTCACTGAGATGTATAGTGACACTCCTGATACCCTTCATGTCCAAGTTCACCCCTGATAGGAAGGGGGGGTTGTGTGAGAAGGAGGTGACATGTAAAAATAACTGAAAGCAACAAATATTAGTGTCTAATCCACAGTTTTCGAGGTTGCTTAGATGAACAGTGACACTCCTGAAGACCTTTAAGTCCAAGTTTGAGGAGCAACTATCTCAACTGGAATGAGAGAGAGAGAGAGAGAGAGAGAGAGAGAGAGAGAGAGAGAGAGAGTTTATTGGATGTAATCAGAGATTTTCCAGGTAGCACTGGGTTGGTCAGGTAATAAATAAAGGTAATGCCATGGAGGAATGAAAACACGAGAACTGCTGAGATCTTTAGGTCTTGGCGACCTTTACTTAAGGCAAGACTGATCAGAACAAAGAAAAACACAGTACAGGTAAGCTTATACAAACAAACATTACAGGATTAACAAACAGTCCAATTCGCTTTAAATAAACGAAAGAACACGCATGGGCTAGATTAAAGATTTTAAAGCAGCCACCCACATGTGGTCACAGGTAATTTAGTCAGAAAAAATACATTTTGAAAACAAAGAGGCATATGCGGCCGGACAGTACAAATTTAATAAAATCTCAAAGGATAGATTAAGGATTTAGGAGGGGTGCGGTCAAACACACTGGTCAAAGGCAATTTAATTTGAAAAACATTACAATTTGTATTAGTAACATGAAATTTACATAAATGTTTAAACAGTGAGTGAGAAACGAACATATGATATAAATATAGCGAGCATGAGAGAGAGAAAAAAAAAATAGTAACTAAAAACATGTAGGACCAATTAATTAATAGTAGTTAATTCATTGATTTTAAGGTCCTTCATAAACATTACAAATATATGGGTCCAAATGGTACAATCCCAGACTAAGATTTAGTTTTTTTATTAGTGATTTATATAACTGCTGATTACAGTAAATTTCTTGAAACATAATCATTAGACCTAGCAATTACAGAGCTATCGCCCCAATTTATACAATGAGATTATTTCGCCCAGATGGATAAATAGTGCATTTGAAGCCTGGCCTGTTCTAACTGAATACATATGCTGCTTAATACGTTCACATAAATTTTGCTTGATTGACCGACATAAAAGACGGGCAATCCTTACAAGGAATTTTGTAAATGATGTTGTTATTTGTTATAGGAGTATTCTTAATTAGCATACCTTTAATGGTATTGTTATAAGAGAACACAACATCAACATTAAAATATTTAAATACGATTTAATGTTCCTCAGCAATTTGGCCACTCAGGACTTTGACACTATCTTCTTTCTTTCCTTTTCTTTCATAACCATGAGGAATCCATTCTCAAGTTTTCCTGCACTTGTCATAAGTATGAATGAAAAGTTTACAGAATTATAATGTCTATTATTGAAAACACACCAAAAGAGACACTTTGTATTTGAAAAAACTTTGCACTCACAAGAAAATGCACTAGAAAATTACAGTGTGTCATTTCGAAGGTCACATTTACACTACTTGAAATTTCTCTATCATATTCGAAATGTATCTGCTAAACAGCAGCCTTATCTACTTTTCCTTTATTTTCCATGGACTGGGCATAAGGTTATGATTGCCTCTAAAAGCAACGTTGTGTAACATCTTTCGGATGTAAAGAGCTTATGGTCCCGATCTTTGGGACTGCAAAGGCTGGCATCACTGAGCTTAGCGCCTACCAAAGCGCCTAACTCGGAACAACGAATTTTGTTAACCTGACTTTCCTTCCATTTGCCGATACTTTGAAACGCCTAAGCGTTTCAAAGCTGTCTGAATATGGCAAAATGCATGATAGTACATAAGGCGACTAACAAACTGACACGAAAAATTCAGGTCCAAAAGCCTTCAAATGCTGCTGTTGTTTCGTTGACCAAAATACGAAGTTCCTTCTTTTCTTCCTTTGAGAGGTTAGGCTATCACTACGTTGAGTGTTTAGATTCCAAACGTTTTCCTTCTTATACCCTAAAATACATTTGGATAGCAAATTGCCTGTTTCGTTTGCCTAAAAATGAAAATTTGATTCAGAAATTATTTAAGAGAAGAGCAACTGAACGAATATTTTTTTTAATCCATAATATGAAAGTCACAGTTTTCCGCAAGGTAACATAAGTATCCTTAATGCAACGACTGTCAGCTACCGCGTTAGAAAGACAGGTGAGGGGTTCCGGAACAGAAGAGTCACGTCCCCAAAACATATAAATCAGTGGTTCTTAACCTGGGGGCGGGGGTGGGGACGACCCTCTTGGGAGGCGTCAGTAATTTCCAGGAGAGGCGCGAACTCTACGAGAAAAATTTAAAAAAATCTTTAATTCGTTATTCTCTTAACAAGAGTGCGGAACTAATATTCAAAGTTCATTGTAAAAAATGCAAAAGTATGGCCTTATAACGTTACTTTGCTTGAGTCTACTACTCTAGTTAGGGTTGCTGGGATGACCATGTTTTGTAATTATTGACCTCCCTATCCCTCGAAACCCCTTCTCTTTCTCATTGTTTTTTTCTATTTTCCTTTAAATCTGGGAGGGAATTTTACTCATAGATGCAAGAGGGCGTGAAAGAAAGGACCAACTCTTAGAGGGGGGCGTGGTGATGAAAAGGTTAAGAACCACTGATATAAATTCTTAGATTTGTTTAATGCCATCGTTTGATGATGAATCGTTAAGCTGTTTTGATTCTAACCTCACGGGTGCTATTTGTACAATATCATAAAGCCCTTACATTTGATTTTAAGTCCTAACTTCACACTTGAATTACTGATAATTACAATTCTCGAACAGATAATGTTGAGGAGAACCGTTGTTTTGGTGTATTTTCATATTGCCCCGATAGTATATTGGTTCTCCACTCCCCCGTCCACACCCACCCCAAATGGCCATCATGGCCTACGGCGAAAAGTGATGATTGGGCGCAGTCGCTTGGGTGCGGCCTATTCAGCAAGGCCCTTCGGGCATAAACTGATTTGGCACCGAACTTTTGGGCGCAGCCATTGTGACGCGAAACAAAAAGACTTAGAAAGTGTACGGTGATTCATGAGAAATTCAAGTGACCAAATGAATAACAATCAATTACTCTTACCGTTAGTATACTACAAAGTTTCATGACATGACCACGCCCCCACCCCCGGAAGTATTTGATTTAATTCATGAGAAGTTCAAGTGACCTTTTGTCAATATAATCCACATAAATAGGAATATGAGCAAACGTCGATGGGTGCTGAAATTCCCTGGTTTGTTGGTCCTTGCTGACATCGCTGGACCCTGATCCTAGTTTCTAAGGCCTAAATGTGTACCCTTAATATTTGATTTTACCACAAAGTATATACGTATGTAGAAATAAATAGTTGAATAAATATAAACGCATATGCTTACACACATATACACACACACGTTTATGCATGTGTGTGTGTGCGTGTGTGTTTATGTTCATTTTTACATATATATATTTTGGTGAAAATTTCACATTAAAAGTCCAAATTGTAAGGCGTAGAATTGTTTCCAGATCCAGTTAATTTTACACTTAATTATATAGAAACAGATAAACAGCTAATCTAAAACACACACACACACACACACACACACATATATATATATATATATATATATATATATATATATATATATATATATATATGTGTGTGTGTGTGTGTGTGCGTGTGTGTGTGTGTGTGTGTGTGTGTGCGTGTATGCGTGTGTATGTGTGTGTGTTAACATACCTCATTATTTCTGTATGATCATATGTAATATCAACTGGATTTGAAAATACATTATTGTCCCGACATAAAGAATAAACAAGAGTAGGGTGCTCTATTGTACCCTTAAGCATCCTTAGGAACGCAGTCATAAGGCTGTGCAAGTCCAAGGTACAAAGGTTATGGTACAAATATTCCGAGATCGGAGAAGAAGAATCGATGTACGGTCAACACAGCGTATAGAAAGGTACCAAAGATACAAAGATAATCCGCCGAGCAACTTTTGTCTAAACAAGGAAAGTCATAATTTAAGTAAATGCGTAATATAAAAAGATATCTTGCAGATCGAGACGAAAGCTATTCAATTTGCTACTCTAATTACCAGATTCCCTGTCAAGTTTTAGATTGTGCTCATGGCTATAAGCAAATGACAGTAGAGAAGGGATACGTGAATCTAGTCTACAAACGATATGAAATTTGCTCAGCATGATAACAAGCTATAGAACAGGGTAAACATTTGTTTATTAATGTTGTGCAATGTAAAGATATGCCGATTTAGATGTTGTTAATTGTATATAGTTCAGAAATAAAATTTGCACGACGGTTGCCTTACAATGAGTAAAATATCAAATATTGCTTAAAAAAGCTAAATACATAAACTTAATAAAATTATCCGTTTTCTATCATCAGCTCCCCAGACACGTAATGAAGAAGTCAGTGTGAAACTATCATCTTACTTAAGTGGTCTGAAGGAATTTTGAGAAAATATGAAATGAGCATTCCCCGCCACTAAAGAGCCGCTGTCGGTAAGAATCTTAATGACTCTGTTCTGAAGAATACGAGACTTCGGGGTAACATGACTTGTTTATCCCTAAAATGTATATCAGTTCGTGGCTTGACTCTCTCATTTATCCGACCTGCCGCTCGACGTTATGAGAGGCTCCTATGTTTATGAGAACGGCTTGAATGTTTGCCTTTGCTTGTGTTCCTTCTTCTCATTCAGCGACGGATTTTGAAGGTCTGTCATTATCAAATTGGTCTCTGGTTCAAGGCTCTAACTGTGTTGATGTTTAACACAGGCAAAACTGCATAAGGGTACAGCACATACTCAATTCTTCTATGCTGCCAAGGGATCTTCTTCCACGATGGTCCATGATGGAAAAGAATGAATAATATTCTTTGCTTTATCATTTTTAGTGCCCTACACTGTACAAGGAAAAAAAAAGTTATCAAAGGGCTTTTCTATCATAGCAGAAAATATGTTAATATCTCGGCCTAAATACATCTATGTATAACATATTTCGTTTTCGTGATTCTTTGAGATATTGTAATTGACCGCGAAATTCTTGTTTTAGTTAGGACAACTACGTCAGAATCAAATGTGTTAAGCATATCCTTAACACTCCTTCCTTCACCTCTTTCTTTTTCTTACTTTCTTTGGTGGGGGTGGGAGTCATTTGGTCATTTCTCGACCACCTGAGAAGAATAGTGGTAACTAAACTTTTATGCGAATGCGCGCTACGACCATTACATTACCTCCACAAAAACTTGCTTATCTTTGCTATATGACGAGTGAAGCCCTTGGAAAGCAAAATCTCAAAATGCATCAAAGAGACCTGTTCCGTAATTAAGTGAAAAAGAAGGATATAAACCAAAAGAATAATAGACAATGCATTTGGTGGCTTCTACCTCCTAACCCATTATTAAACAATGGCCAACTGATTTCCAGCAGGGGAAGGAATGACGAACAGTTTTCAGCCAGCCATCACATCACCCAGGGTGGAAGCTTTAGACTGCCCGACTTATAGCCCACACATCTGCATAACTGAGATCTCGTTGATGAGCGAAGGCTGCAACGATAGGATCCAATTTTAAAAACAGACAAAAACTAAAAATTACTCGTATCTAAGCACCCAGTACACTGGTCGGCAACCTTTTGAGAGTGCGGGCCAGACATCTACGCAATGTCTTGGAGGAGGCCCATGGTATCAAATATACTATTAGGATCGGTCAACGCCTTTAACTAGGTAGCAACTGATAGATAATTAATGTCCAGGTGTTAACTTGGCGGCCGGAATGACATCCTTCGCAGGCCAGAGGTTGCCGGTCATGACCAAGTGTGTCCTTGGAACTACTTATTCGTATCGGGTTTCTGAGCGCCTCCCCCCAGGTCCCCCTCCCCCAGCAACACCTGTTTTTATCAATACTGTTGCAGCTTGCAGCCCATGATGAAGTGAACTGGACTGCAAATGCCTGCATCTCGTCATGATCCAGAAAATCCTAAAGTCACGCAGTGTGTACATTTTTTTGATTCCCTCAATACGATAAGGATGACGAAGTGCGGAAGAAGTCTTTATGACTGCATTTGACTATTAGTAAGTTAGGCATTTTGTGCTTAGAGAGTTGGACTCAGTGTGAGCAGCTTGACATGCGACAGTGTTCTTTCTGATCTCCGTAATGGCAATCTGGGGGTTTGCTCAGAAAATAGGTTACATTAATTAACTCTTAGGCCATGTATTCACGCTCAAGTTTACCTGTCAGTCCACCCACGACCGTTCGACGGGTGAGCGTTCACATGTAAAGAGTAAAACTACTAGAACTGTCAATCGGACCCTAACCTTCGTTGTGGCAACAACTATATGGCAGCGATGGAAACTCCGCTGGGTGATAAGGAGGTGGAGCTACATAGACTATTGCTGCGGCAATTCACTTCAAAATAGGAAAGAAGCAAAAAGGCTTAACAAAGTATGGTCTAAATATTGCTTATTAAAGAGAGATGTCTATTCTCATACAGTATTAATGAATAAGGTTGAATTAGACCTGGGAGTTGGCTCAGATAATTATGAAATGGACCTTGAAGCCAACTTTCTCTGGTAACACCTTTCATAAAAAGGCAGGACACTGGCCTAGGACTATACCAAATTACATTTATAACATGGAAATAGTTTTTATTTATTATATAATTTGGACTCACACTGGCTTACAAATAGCGCTGCAGGGTTGAGATCCTTCCCAAGCGAAATCCAGCAGCGAACTGTCATAAATTCGTTGGTTACCCGTCCACACATGCGATCACCCGTCAGTCGGTCGAATGAACTTTTAGGTAATTCAATCAGTTTGTCAGCAGTGGCGTAGCTACGGGTGGGCATGGGGGGCCACGTGCCCAGCCACGAGAATCCTGTGCCCACCCAGGTGCCAACCCACTGGCCACGGGCCCAATAAGGCATCTTTCAAATATAATAAATGTTTCCCTTTAGCTTGGAATCAACCTCATATGTCTCTTAAATGCATGCTCATCTAATTTAGTAGCAGATGACTTCAATGCAGATGGGCCTATTGATGCAAGAGGACTGACTGATATGCCAAATAAACAGTCAGTTTGCTACAGTCAGTTACCTAACTTTGACTTAGTAAAAGCTGTAGAATTAATTGAAACTGTAACAGTTCAGCTTGAAGAGATGCGTTCAGATCCATCTTCTTTGAGGTGGAGAAGAGTTCAACAGCTCATGATTTTGATACTTCAGAGTGTAGACCATCAAGGAAACGTATAATTTTTACTAAATTGTAGGAGTTTGTTGTTGTTATTTCTATTGGAAAACAGTAAGGAAGCACACACTTTGACCTCAGTGTTAAGGATTCGGCACGAATTCACTTTTTTTACCCTATCGTAGACCATATGTTGTCAGAAATGAAAAGGCGATTCAGTAATGAAAACTGCACACTTATGAAAGCATTACAGTCACTTATCTTTCGAGAAAATGTGTGGACTTATTCATGCCTATAATGCTAACATTGAAGATCTCAAACATGACCTGTACTCTGCAAAACACATGCTAGAAAGACGCTACAAGGACGTAAGTGACACTGAAAGACCTAAATCATTGTTAGACTTACTGAAAATTCTTAATCCATAAGAGGAGGCAGTTCATGAACTCTGCAGACTAGCCAAAATCTCTGTAGTGTTACCTGTGTCACCAGCTTCAGCAGAGAGAAGCTTCTCTGCTCTGAAATTAATTAAGACTACTCTCAGAAATACAATGGGCAATGACAGATTAAGTAATCTTGTTGTGCTATCAATTGAGAGTATCCGAGTTAAAAGACTAGATTTAGAGGAATTTGTAGATAGACTTGCAGAAAATCACAGGAACAGGAGAATATTGTAAAAATGAGTCATGTCGCAGTAGTCTGCTGCTTCATCACATATAATGTATAGCAAGCAATTTTTTTCTAATTGTGTTGCTTTCAATATATATATATATATATATCTATATATATATATATATATATATATATCATTTTTGTTCATCCATTTAATTTTTGATCAAGAGTGTCTATTTCATGGTAATATTCTTATAAATGTCTATTTTTTTGTTCTTGTATTTCCATGCTTATGTTTTACATTTTCTATATGCACAGGAATTTGTGTTTTGCATAGCTAACTTTATGTTTTTCAGTTTCATATCTGTAATTCCTATTCTGTAATTATGTATATTTATAGAGTACCTGATTTCTGTATATCTCAGTTTTACTTGAAACAATATAACAGAATCACAGATACCTGTATTATGCCTGAATATACACCGCTGGCTCAGAATATGCCCTAATACCCTTCTCATATGGCTTCAGAACGCCTCTGAAATTGGTCACATTTCAAAATTTTCTTAGGGGTGCTCACAGCGACCCCCCGAACCCCTCCAGCTGTATAGGCTCGCTCCACTCGCCTAGTGCTTGGAGGAATAATCTCATTATTCCTCCAAGGCCTAGTGGCCCCCCCACCCTATATTCAGCTGTGCCCCTAGGTTCCAACCCACTGACAGACTTCTAGCTACGCCACCGTTTGTCACTGATGGTGAGTGGACTGACTCCGCCCTCAAACTGTCGTCCACAAGTACTTTTTAACGTCTTTTTCGATGAACTGACGGGGAGACTGACAGGTATACCTGAGAGTAAATAATCGGCCTTATACTGTGGATTATAGAGCTTTGAACAAGGCTATAATATAATTCTAATACTGTATTTGGTAAGTTTATTGAAAAGTGGTGATAACTTGTATGATCAGTGCATGATACTTCTAAGTAAAATAATCGCTAATGACGCTGTATTTCCTATTAGACAAATTCTTATAGAATAAAAGATATTCAGAATTTATAAAAAAAATTAAAAGAAAAACATTTAAAAACTTTAGCAAATATTGCAAGCTACAGAAATTAACCAAGCCCTATTTGAGTGTTCTAAAAGAATACCCCATCAGTATCTTTGAGAAAAGATAAAAGGTTGCCACTTATTACTTTTATAAAATGGGGTTTACATTAAGCAGTATTATTATATAATGCTGGTATTATGCATACTTGAAACACGAGAGCAAGATTATAATAATATCAGCTCAAAAATGCTTTGTCAACGAGTACAAAATTTTTCTAGTCGACAAGAGTAGTGATTACGTGTCTCCTTTTAAATAGCAATAAAAGGCTGAATATATTGTGCCATCAGCATCACATTTTCATATAACTTGCCCTTGACTACATAAAGACTTTATTCAATCAGTCCACTCAATCTTAATAATCAACTACACTAACAGTCGAAAAAAAACCAAAGTATTGAAAGATTCTCTGGTTGTAGCATCACGCACCTTGAGTAGACTTGGTTTGGATGAACATTCACGTACATTTCACTCATACATATGGAAATAGCAACCTGCCATGGAATGCACTGGAGTAATATCAAATAAATTGATGAAGCTCCTCTTAGAATCATGAAAAATATCAAGCAGTTTTTTCGTGGTTCTCGAACTAACAAACAGGAAATTTGTTCTTGGGTTGACTTGCCATATTGAGGGAAAACGTTCAACCAAACAGACGAGCGGAATGATACATATATAGTACATAGCGTTCCGATATTATCATGATTCTTTTTCCGGCATTTCACAGGTTCAAAACACTTTACAAATGCCTGCACATCCAACACGCGCATAATCCACGGTCAGTACAGCGGCGACTAAGGTATATGTTCAATGATGACATAATAACCTATAATTAGCAACCTGTAACAGTGATGGGAACAGCCTAAAATAGGACTGTAGGACATGAATTGCTGGTGAGAACGTGTCCCTCTTCCTTCGTTTCCTTTATACATACCTGTAAAAGGCACACATCCATATCCATCAGTTACCGTATCCCTTCTACCAAGAAAGGCGGACGGGAATAGTTAAAAGCAACAGCAGGCCTCACCCCCTCCCCCAGAACGACAAGGGATGTCAAAAATGATTGAGCGCACAAAAGAGCACCCGACAAGATTCTAAAGCCAAATGAGAGAGACAGCTCAAGTCTGACACGACATCAATGCTTTCTTCCCCTCCAATACTAATATTCGGTAATGGCCCGGTCACCTACGCAGATCTCACAATGCAACTGAATTGCTGCGCTCATGAATATCAAAGATAATTGTCAGTAACGTAAATGGTGATTTTAAAGTAATAGGTTTAATCACGTCCTACAGTGTATTTATATTTATATCTGTATCTTTCTATCTGTCTGTCTAACTTCCCATCTATCTATCTATATATATATATAATATATATATATATATATATATATATATATATATATATATATATATATATATATATATATATATTATAAATGAAGAGGAAGACGAAAAAGTTACACATATTCTTTAAAAGAATTAAAATCAATTCAAAGAATGACTGAACTCTGGCATAGAGAAACTTAAAGCGTCTTACCTCTATTATCTACAGATCCTCCTTTTTATTTTCAAACTTAACAGCATTTGCATTTATTGCATAAGACCTATTCCTTTCTTCCGTTTTTATTCATTTCCACAGTGAGATGGAATATCTTAAACAACATTTTCATGAAAAAATGCTACATAAAACTCTTGTTTGATAAAAGTACCTCAAGAAATTTATCAAAAATAAATTTCAAGCTCCAGTTCCGATTCCTACTGCGACAAAACTTCTTTACTTTACATGGGTATGACAAGTTTTTAACTAATCAACTCAAAGTATTGAAAAAAAGGATTATTTTATCTTAATCATAATCTCATTACCATAGATCAAAGAACAATAAGCTCCCGTTTTAAATCTAAAACCACTGTTTTTAGTTTTATTCATTCTTAACCACAATGTCATCTTGGGACTTATATTGATTCCGCTAAGAGAATGCTGACATTCCAGGTTGATTCCCATCCTGGAATTAGCCATAAAACAGACTGTAACCATCAAGAAGTAGAGTTACAATATTAGGACATGCGAACAAACGCAAATCAATCATTTCCAATCACAATCTCGAAGTCATAGCACAAAAGCCCTTTTGATGAAATCTCCCTCCTTCCACCGGAGTCACTAACTGTGAAAAAAACTCGTCCGTTGTTATAGAGGTTAGTGTCGTGTATGAAACTCAGATGTCGCGGGTTCGTGTCTCCCCCTGAGCGTTGAAAAGTCACTGGATCTGTATCATGATCAGTTACTGCTGCAGTGAGGGGTCTGCGGTGGTAGGTTGAAAAGGACATTCGTTGGAAGCTTGAATTTCTAGTCAATGGCCCACTGTGTGTGCTTGTTCCATATGTAAAGGTTTCGTCTACTGAAATATAACCATAATAATAACTAGTGCCATCAGTGAAAGGTCAGACTTCTTTCGCCAACATGATAAAATATTTTGCGTTTTCATTGTGGTTTCCTGCTTTCAGGCTAAATTTCTTTCACAATATATGTTTGTTTTTCACTTGTATATTCTACCTAATTTAAGTTCTTTTTACCAGTCTTTCTTTAGCGCTGACATTAATATTCGTAATTTTTTTATTCTTAGCCCTGTGATGAACTATGCTTTGAAAAGTTGGCACAAAATAAATTATGAAACTATGTATCACCTCCTCTTCGTCATCCTCTTCATTTTATGTATTCGACTTGCTAGATATCAACGCTCCCGATACACACACACACACACACACACACACACACACACACACACACACACATATATATATATATATATATATATATATATATATATATATATATATCGCTGTAATCTCATTTTATAAATATTTCTAAAATTTTTCACAGTTGTCAAATTTTTTTACCTTTCAGAGAACATAGTCTAACACATATGTTAGTAGCTGTCACTCACTTAGCACCAGACAGAAAGAAAGAGTCACCCATAATTTGTTAAAAACAGATGGCTAGATTCAATTAAAGTAATGTTTCATAGGGAGGTTGCCGTGGTACACCAACAAAGATAACTTTCCCCTTTTCATTTAATGCTTCATCCATAATCCCCTCCAAGGACTCCACCACTCACCTGTCTCCCTTTCAGATAATCCTGGGACAAGTGCAAGACAATGAAAAACGCTGATCCTGTAGGTAGGAGGTTGTTCGGGTCCCAATTTTACAGGACACATACAGGGATGGCCACCATAGTAGACCCTTCAGTGTCTCCTTGGGACACATAGCTCTGGTTCCAAGGCCCTCCTCCGATATGTTGACCAAAGTATGACAGCCAATGACTGTCCATATCACATTTGGGCCTAACCCACCCTCTGGATACAAAGGACCAATGATATGGTATGCCTGCTCTCAAAGGATGCTTACCAAGGCCTACATGGGAAAAAAAATTCATCGCCAAGTCAGAGACTCCCCCTCTGATCCCTGTGGTCTGGACGACAAGCTAAATGCCGATCTTGTGCAGGAGAGTAAAGTCCGGACATCGTTCCATTTCATCTGAGGGCTGCCACTCCTTCCAACCGAGACTGGATCCCAGTTGCGAGACCTGACAAAAGAGATCGATAAGTTAAGTAACAGAGACAAGTAGCAGAGTGTCCGGGAATTTTTCATTGTAAGGAACTCTAATGCCCCAAGGTCATAATGACATGGCAAACCAAGGTTCCACCAACGATATGACCAATCGAGCACTCTATTCCACCACGGGCCTGCTCACCTGAATTTTGAAAATCAACTAGTAACCATTCTGTTCTCCTTAACCCCTCATTTGCAGGTGCCTTCCTAACCCTAGAGGAAAGAAACACGACATGGATAAATCAGAATGATAATGTCAGCGAATCCAGTACGCTAGATTGCATCGTTTCAAGATTGACCACTCTAATGTTATGCAGAACATTCAGACCTCCAAGACCTGCGAGCCACATTCCCTCCGCTGAACAAAACTCGATCCCATGCAATCGCCGGTTGTTGATATCCCTACACCACAACTAAAGCAACAAATTATAAAGCACACAGCCCATAGAACAGCATCAAACTGGCACAATATGAGGAAAGTGAATGAAAGGTATTTCAATGGGAGTGCTGTTAGTTCAGCAAGAATAAGAAAAAATTTAACATACTGAAAGTAGTAACAAGACTGAAAGCATGTGAAGATATTGAAGTAAAGTACTGAAGTTATATTGTATTTAAACGCAAAAGAACTTAACTGTATTCGGGGAAAATGTTATCTGAATTCTTATCAGTGATGAAGTAATCCACCATTGTCCAAAGTGTTCTCATTACTGTTAATTTCACGGTTGTCATGATTGAGTGTAATATCATTCATCGGTCTTTTAACAGCTCTATTTAAATAATAATTAGTTTTGTTAAGAGTCTGTAAACGAAATTTTTGTGTGAATTAAACTTCAAAAGTGCTGAATCTTGATGAACTAGAAAACTGACCACTTGCTGGGCAAAAACATGTTTGTGCATTTTATCACATGTTAACATAACTTATTCTCAGAATCCTTATTGAAGTGGTCATTCTATTTTATGTTATTGTGCAGAATTACAGCGAGAGGTAAAACTAAACTCCCCACAAAAGCCTTGACCAGGAGTACCCCACTGAAAAGTGTGGAAGTTTTAGAATCAAGCTTATTTCTGTTAAGGGAAATGAGTTTCGTATTGCTTAGGTTAAAAGTTGTGACTGGAGTGGTTGCATCCTTGTGCGAATGTAATCGCCGGGCGCACATGAAATGTGACTAGGAACTGAAGTTCAGATTAACAATTTAATGTTACTGTGTAGAAGATGGAATGCAGTTAACAGTGGCATGTTAAAACTGACTTGAAAAGTGCAAAGTAAAGTTATCACAAATAAGTTCTTCTCATGAAAAGAGAAATGCAAAGTTCTTTTAAGTGAAAGTAACTCCTGCTGTGATTAGAATCTTCTATAGAAGACATTGCGTTTTGAAATTAATGTAAAATCACGAAAGTTGTGCGTGGGCACACCACTTGAGACGATGTGATTGGGTTCTTTGCCTCGTCCTCCTTTTAAGAGAAAAATAAATTGTGATGCTCTCAGTATCAATTCTCAAAAAAAAAGAATGCATTTCCTACGGGAGATTTCGAGAAACTGAAGTAGAGTCCCCTCTTGCTATGAATGACCGTGCTGATTTTAACTCTCAAAATGACTCCATTTCTTTTGGCTTTTGTTATATTGTGTATGTTTCATGTTTCACATTTACTCACAAACAATAAGCTACAAATGTTTAAAATCAAATTCACTCAACATCTGAATAAACACAGAAGGGGATTTTATAAGTGCTACGCGATCCGTTGCCAGGTAGACTCGACCCACAGAATGGTTGGGAATGACGAATTTTCAGAGATGCTTTCAGTGGGCTTCCACGAGAGACATAACTTGATACAGACTCTGTCGTACATATGCCAGTCGAATTCAGGTTTTTGTACTTGGAGTCGACATCAGCCCACTTCCACCATGATTGCGGATTGCTACGTTTGAAACAGCTATTTACGAATTTTATCACATACACCGTTAATTTTTTTCTATCCATAAACGCTGAACCACAACTATCGTTTAATAGGAAATTTACTCACACTCGGAGTAAACACTGAAGGGGAATTTATGAGAGGTAAGCATCCGTCTCCAGGTGGACTCGAACCGTCGAACGACTTTTGTAGCTTAGTGTTCGTGAATATATCGGTGTATGTGACAAAATTCGTAAATAGTTGTTTCAAAATTACCCATCGGCGATCATGGCGGAGGCGGGTTGGTATTAGACTCCAAGGTGATCGACTGTAAGCACAAAACTCGAGAATTCGAAAAGTAGTCGTTCCCCACCCAAACGGTGGTTCGAGTCCACGAAGTGACCGATCGCTTATTACTGATAAATTCCCTTTTGGTATTTATCCCGAGGCCTGGTGAATATAATATTAAACAATTAAAAATCCCACGGTATAAGTGAAAAAAGTATTCATAGATAGTATATATCCTTTATATATATAATATGGCAAAATGAGTAGGTAATTAGAGGAATGATCCCTTGCCTGGTATTGCGTTAATAAGAGAAAAAAGTGGTTTTCAAGAGAAAAATGAATATAATAGCGTAAAAATAAATTAAAATATACATAATATTCTAACAAACAAAGAGGGCTCATACAGATGCCATTTTCCAGCAGTCTATCACCTTTACATTTTTACATTTATTCAATTGCTGAATTTTACGATAAAAAATATATTGTTGAATGAAGTCGCAAACTATAACTGTCTGTCATTGTAATTGCTATTATACATCTTTCTTTGCAAGTAGAGCCAACATGCCTCTCCTCATACACACGCAAATAATCTCTCTCTCTCTCTCTCTCTCTCTCTCTCTCTCTCTCTCTCTCACACACACACACACATCCTATATTTCATCCGGCACTCCTATTCTAGGTGGTGAGAGACGGGGCGCTAAATGCAGATCAGTAATTCCCACACGCAGAGAGTTATTTCATAGGCAGGATTTTAATTATTCATTATCATCTCGCCTATATGTACTTTAGCACCAACCATTTTCACATAAGCCTACATATTTTTCATTTTCTGTTTTTAGGTTTATTCCAGAGCTCACGCGCGTATACCGAGCATGAATAAGTGGACGAAGTAAAATGTGTGCGCTCGAGAGGATGATGTGTTCTTTTCATCTTTAAACGGAAAGAGAATAAAGTATCTTTCATAAAGAATCTGGTTTTTGTACCAATATATTGTTCCATTCCTAGTCAACAAACACGTACGTTGAGCCTGAAACCCAAAAGCTCTTAATAGGACACGAAGCCAACTATAGACTAAAAAAAAAAAAAAAGGAGAGAACTAAGGGAAACAGCAACAACAGGAAAGCACTGGGCCCGTAAGCTTGAGGTTATCTCCTCTTTTCACTCGCCTGTGGACCCTGAAAGTTGACGCCAACTTTCAGCCTAAGTCCAACACACTTTATCCACTCGTTCCTCAGCGCTTCGAGAACTTCCCATAACAACCACAAAGCAGTGCAAAAGAACCGCAATGCAACAAGAAGCTACATTCTTGTGGCTATTAAAAATCTAAAACTGCCTGGTTTATGGAAGGTGAATAAACAAATGGTTTAAAATGGCATGATAAAAAATAAATTAATTGCAAAACAAACAAAAATATATAAATATTATACAAGCCTACACATACAGAAGAAATAATAATAATAATAAAAAAAGGAAATAGGAATTGATAGTACATGTGCAACATACAATATTTATTCTTGAAAGTCCGTATAGGAGAGCGGGCCCCTCGCCGCTGGCCCATCACTCAGCAGTGTAGTGCAATTTAAACATACGTGAGGGCGGTCCCTTTGATGTCTGGGCGGCGTCTCTCTCTATGCCCGTATATGGCTAACGAGTACATTACAGAATGAATATGCGATTACGAGGGGAGCCAGCGCCAGCCTAGGAGGGGTGCCGAGGGGAGATGGGTGAGGGGAAGGATCGAGTGAGGGAACGAAGGGGTTGGATGCGAGAGGAAGGGGCAAGGGGAGGAAAAGAGCAAGAGGGAAGAGGAAACAGAAGAGAGACAGACAAACAGAAAGATAGACAGACATGTAGGAAAAGGTGAGAGAAATACTAAGCATCCAAGTAGAGAAGTCAACACCACTGATGAAGAGGTACAAACAGGAAACAGAAGAGAAATGAATAGAAATAAACGAAAAGAAGGAAAGGTTGATGTTAAGCTGGACAAATAAGTAGTTGAGTGAAGGGATGAAGAGATGCTGCTGCTGTTGAGAGAGAGAGAGAGAGAGAGAGAGAGAGAGAAAGAGAGAGCGAGAGAGAGAGAGAGAGAGAGAGAGAGAGAGAAACCTTTAATTTGAAATTGGAGGTGAAATGAGATAGGATGAATGGAAGAACGGATCAAGTGTCGGGCAATAAAGAATGGCATCTGAAATTGCGAAATAACAACATAGAAGTTCTACAGAGGGAGGAAAATGGCTGCATTACTACTGTAATTACTTGGTCTAAAATGAAATAGTATTTTGTATGAAAGGTTTTGGGTTATACCAAATGATTTCAGAAACTTGCTCTTGACTATATTTCTGCATAATAACTGATGTGTCATTTTAATGGAAAAGTTAACTGAATAAAAAGTGATGCCTTTTAATTAAGACTACATATTGAAAAGGCTCATGAAAACTGCCTCGTTAAACTGAGACCTTAGGTTTAACAACTTGCGAGTCCATGAAAGTGATGACTTCAACTCAATTAGGCTCAAAATGAAGAAAAGATATCGGACAAAATGTATTCTGAAATCTATTGGTCACATTCAACTTGTCTATGGGAAAAAAACTTCCTGATATGTGTTAAGTTACTTCTACTAAAATCCATTCACATTTTTCAACTGTCTGTTGTTCTGCAACAGAGCGCCTCTTCAGCATAAGACCATAAGGCCCGGGAAAATGGAAAGACTGGTGACTGACATTTTACAATTCTATCTTCTTGTCGCTTTTCGACAAAAATGACATTAAAATGTTACAAATGCTCCACTGAAAGTTTTGAGGTATACCAGATAGATATCACAACTGAAAAGCATGTGACTCCTAGAAACAGCAATGCAACTACTGCTTAAGTGAACATATTTCAATTTTGTTTACATAAGCAACGACAGTGAATATGACGGGAGGGAATGACAAAAATATTGTGAAACAAATAAAAGGTCGCAGCTGGACGAATCCAACTAGAATATCTGCCATATATCGAAACTGAGTTTTAGAAAATCCAATTATTAAGGTACATTTTTGGTAGGTATATCAGTTAAGACGTATTGAAAGAAAAATTACATGTGTATGTATGTACGTATGTATGTATGTATGTATGATATATATATATATATATATATATATATATATATATATATATATGTATATATATATGTATATTCCACTTAGGAAAAGAAAAATGGTATGTCTCAGAAAATGCCCAACAATTTCGTCCTCCAATGGATCTCTTCTTGGAGCGTTTATTAATAAGCGCTCCAAGAAGAGGTCCATTGGAGGACGAAACTGTTGGGCATTTTCTGAGACATAACATTTTCATTTTCCTATGTGGAATACAACTGAATAACCATATCTTCCTGCCTGTAAGATATTATATATATATATATATATATATATATATATATATATATATATATATATATATATATATATGTATGTATATATATATATATACATAGATATAATATATACGATATATATATATATATATAGATATATATTAATAATTATATCTAAGAATTATATAATAAATATTATATATATATATATATATATATATATATATATATATATATATCGTTACATATGTGTATGTATGTATGTACTATGTATGTATTAGACTAGGAGCCTAGAGCATTATCCATGCGAAAGACGGCAAAAGTTTACAACATTATTAATTTCATGCCGACCCCCAAACACCTCATAGTAGGGGGGTGAAAAATGACATTTATTCATGTGAACTTCGGCAAGGCTAAAAGTAGTTTAGAATGGTGCACAGGGATTTCCTGACTACTGAATGGAGAATGACATTGCTGTCACAAAACACCTCTGTTGTCTGTGGAGGTTAGAGGAGAACATGTGCGAGTGGTTTTACATGGTAGCTCTTGTTGCTTGGTAACTTCTGAACACCGCCTCTTGACAGCTGAGTACCGGCTTTATTAAACACTGTGAATGGTAAAAACGTCCCTCTGTTCCTGCAGCATTTATTATCTCTTTAGTAACATCGGCATATCGGTCATTTTAAAGAACCATTTGGCGGTCAGCTGCACACTTCAGAGTGTTCAGTTAGGCATCTTGCAAAGATTTAAGGGTAGATAACTCATCATTGCTTTTGCATATGAAGCATATTGGACTATTGTCGGCCATAATCTGTAAGAAATGTGACAGGGATCACTGTAATGTGGATATGGTAATTTTGAAAATATTTATATAATTTCTGCTTAAATATAAAATAGTACCCATAAATTTCCAAATATCCTTTCCAAATACCTTTGCTCTCATTAAAGAAAAATATACAGAATATAGATATGTATTAATGATGCTTGACTTTACTGCCTAATGTGGTAAAGCTAGCTAAAATGATTACCGGTATGCCATTAATAATGAAAAATCCGACTGGACAAATGAAAGGAAGACTTACTGAACTGATACTGAATTTGGTCAAGCTAATACAGCTAAAGAGGCGGTAGAATTAAATCTGCAGAATAATTACCATATGGTTCTCTGTAAATGAGAAAATGTAGGTGTAGAGTCTAGCTGGAATTCTTCATATTAATAAATCAACAAAGACATGAGAACCAAAACTACGTAAATGTACAGCCATACATGGATCTCTTAATACACAAATTAAAATATTTCTAGACTTTCAATTCAACCTTTCATGCACAGAAGGTGTACAACGGAGTATAATGGCATAAATTAATTCCATTTTTAACCTTACCAGTTTTCATTCCAATGGCTTTTTGACATGGAGTTAACAGTACATTGCTATCAAGGGCAAATCCCAACCCAAAATAGTCATTGTGTATTTGAGACAATTTCTAGCCTTGCCTGTTTTCATATGAATAAATATAAAATTTTTAACTCGGGTTTGAGGTAGGGTTGCTGTCGGGGTCAAATCCCCACCCAAAATGGCTGCCATTGTCCATTTAGTGTGTAGGAGATCCCAAAGGTCTAATTGAGACCATTTCCAGCCTTGCCGCCGGTCACATGAATAAATATCACTTTTTCCTCTGGATGAGGGTTGCTGTCGGGGGCAACGCCCCATCCAAAGTTACTGTCTTTCTCCATTCAGTAGTCAGAAATTCCTGTGCACCATTCTAAACTACTTTTAATCTTGCCGAAGTTCACATGAATAAAGGTCATTTTTCACCCCCCTACTATGAGGTGTTTGGGGGTCATAAACCCGGCTCCGCCCCGCCAGCAATACAGATATCCATTATATGAGGGTCAGGCATGAAATTAATAATGTTGAACCTTTTGCCGTCTTTCTCATGAATAAATGCTCTGGGCTCCCACTCTATATGTGTAAATGTATGCATGGACAGCAACATGGCATTGTAAAGATAACATGACGGCATCTCTTCAACTTCCGATCGTCCACATCCTCGCGGAACCCCACAAAAGCACAACGGAGACTGCGAAAAACTGCCAACTAACTTCACGGATGCCTCATGAACGTTCAGAGTGATAATGTCAATTCACTTTTGAAACGAACACATGAAAGGTGCCGACGCACGCAATCAGCGGGTTTCAAAACCACAAAATAAAAAGAAGTTACTAACAACAGAAAATATTAGTTCGAGCAAGGTGGTGACATCCAGACCCGAGAAAAAAAAATCACCGGTGCAACATCAAATGCAGCATGAGTCGCGTGGCATAAATTGAATCACCTCCATAGCAAGGAACATGATCTCATTTCGCAAAGCATGATGTGATTTATTTTGTGAGTGATATGAGAATAAAAGTTTAGAACTGAAGATGAAACCAGGTATCATGACGGGTGGGAGCAATAATAATAAAGCCCAAGTTGGGAGAATTTATAATTCAAAATCTTTTGTTTTAGATACCCTTTACAAATCATCATGTGAACTGACAAAACTAAAATCACTAGAAAATTTATTGAATTTATGCGTCGCAGGTATCATATCTTGACATTTTTTATACTAAGAGTAAGATATCCTGGAATCCATTATGTGCATCCACTGAAATCGTTTGACCGGGAATGCGAAAACTTCCATCAGTCCCGTGAACCGAACACTCGCCTCTTCTCAGATTTCTCTCTCACACTGCAACCCTACAGGCATCTGTCAAATAACATTATTTTTCTTTGAATAAATTATAGTAAAATCCATTCTCTTAATCCCCTAAACTCCCAATTTATAAGTTTCCATATTATTATTATTATTATTATTATTATTATTATTATTATTATTATTATTATTATTATTATTATTATTATTGAGAAGATAAACCTGTTCATATGAAACAAACCCACAGGGACCACTGAGTTGACATTCAAGCCTCCAAAGAAACGGTGTTCATTTGAAAGAGGTCACAGAAGATAATATGAGATAGAATATGAAGAGATTGCCAATTAGGAAATAAAATTACATTAATTAACAAGCAGATAAAAATATGAATAAATTAGTAAAATACAAGATGAAATATTTTAGGGAACTAATGCATTGCAACTTCTCTTGAACATTTGCGGTTCTAATTGCAATACATCCTAGAGGAGACAGTTCCACAGTCCAACAGTCCACAATCAATGGCTCTGCCTCTTCCTGCCTTTTGCTTTATCTATATTTCAAAATATCATAATTTTCCCATCTGGGGGAGATCTTAAAATGAATATACCACTCAAACGTTCTGGTTACCTTACTTGTATGTGTAAGGAAATAGTTAAAATTACGTAAGTAGCATCAATTAGATTCAGTCAACCAATTTCAAAATGTCTTTTAAATTTCTTCCACTTTAAATAAGTACGGTATTACTTATGGAGTTAGTAATGATGTAGAAATTTAATAAACGAAAAATAAATGATAGCATGATTTTCATCTGAACTCAAAATATATTTACATGTGAATTTTAAAAATATCTAATACATTCTTAATAAAACTTGACTTATTAACAAGTCTTAACGACAGTGATACATTTTTTGAAGATCAAAAGGCTTCATTGTGAGAGGTAATGTTGCATCAAGAACACAAGTGGCTTAAATTGGGACTCGAATCACCCAGATCTCTCCAGAACTGGATGTTTGCAAACATACATCACAACACATATGATGGTAATACTCAGTGATGAGACCTATCTGTTGCTAACATTTACAACAATCAGAAGGCACACAGAATTTAAAAAACAAAAAAGAAGAAACTGTTGCTTAAAGAGAATACGAAGGAGATTTTTGGTCATGAGCAAATCAGCAGAGTCCTTTCCAGGACTCAGATGTCAAAATGAGAGTCAGTCTGAAATGCAGGTCTGCTCTGCATCTGAGAACAACCCAGAGTTGTTTAGAGGAATTCATTTCAGTGGTAGCTGAGAGTGGGGAACAATTTTCAAGTCAAAAGAAGAAGAATGTAAACTGAATCTCCAGACTACGTTCACTCTGAAGTGAAGGTATACCATAAAAAGCAAAGTGAATGAATTCTATACGTTACCTTTCATTCAGTGTTTTAATCACATCACATCAGGATATTTGGGTCCATTATGTTGGTTTTGCTCTTGTCAAAGATTTGCCCTTTTAAGACTTATTCAAATATCTCCAGTCTTGAGCAATGTCTTGCATAAAGTCACTGAGTGGGTGAAAGCAGCAATAAGATAGGTTAAGATCATCTCTCCCCACCTGCTCGTTAAAACTTCAGCATATATCCATAATCAGGCTCTAGCAGGAAATTTTAATTTAAAATGAGAAATTATAAAAAATTTAGTGTTGAAAGTCAGGCAACCAGCTAGGTCCCATCACCGAGATTTTACAAGTATGTTCACCAGCACAAGGAGGTAACTTCAACAAGAATCATTTACATTTCCATTAAAACTTCATTTTGAAAATTATGCAATCTGCCCCATCTTCAGTTCAAAAGACATGGAACTTTCATGTTAACATTATGACCATCAGTAGTACATATGATAAAAGGGGGAATGTGCAGACTTATCATTTTTAACTTCCCATGGAGACAGAGTCCGGGCGACAACCTAACTCTTTTTGGGTGGTATGATGTTAAAGTTCCTTACCTAAGTATATCAGTGCCGTGAGGGCTTGTTCAAGGTGCCTTTGAAAATTGGCTGCGACCAGTTACTTGGGGTGTTGACAAAGAGTGTGAATTCATCTGTACGTGTACAAGCTATGTCCGTTGATAACGGCAGGTTTTAGGCAGAACGGGGAGACGGCTGCCTTGGGGAGAAAGAGCCTGGATGGCTCTATAATGTATTTTTGTTTAAGTGATATTCCAAGCTGTGATGGGTAAGTCAATATGCTTTAGCCAAAGTTATGGCTTGTCTCTTACTTTGATATTTTGTAAAGATGTTCTATTTCATTTAATCTTTTGACTTTGTCTTTTCAATTGTGTGTGTTCACGAGTGTGTTCTCCTGTCTTTTAAACAGGCGGATCTAGTGAGGGGACTTAGTGTCCTAGTGAGGGGACTAAGTGTCCTAGTGAGGGGACTGTGTTTTGGAGAAGAGATAATTGGTGTGACTAATCACTGATTAAGACTATGAAACACCGGGGGGTTGTCTGTGAGATTTGAACTATTATCATTCTATTAATTATCCTGTAAGAATCTGAATTATTCAGTTAGTACTTTACTTTGAATAAATGTATATTTTTGTAACCCCGACTCTGATTTGGTGACCTTAGATAACGGAGAGAGAGAGAAAGGAAGGCTATGCCAGTGATCGCCTTGAGAGAGAGAGAGAGGAGGGGGGGAGGGACTGAGTGTTACCAGTTCATCTTCCGCTCTTGGCTAAACGCATACCAAATATGAAAATAGCAGGGCGACGCTCCCGTTGTTAATACTTATAACAACATTCATTTGAATTAAACAAGACAAATTCTTCAATAGATAATTGCAGTGAATCCTTCCTATTGAAGTCTGGTACTTATAGTGTTGGTACAATGAGTCTATTTATATCTACAAAGACCCTGACACAGCTAGCTGGTAGTCTGTTAGTCTGTTCAAGAAGAACAATGAAAATGTGACAATTCCAGAAAAAATGCATATATACAAATTACCTCATAAATGGCTCAGAACTGCTTTCATACCCTAGTGTATTTGCATCAGTCAAGAATGCGAAAGAACTTTGTAAAACTGCTTTCTTAAGGATGGGCTTTCTCATATCAGCATCCCAAAGGAATGAATAGAAAGGTCAGCCATTCAAGGGTTGCTTTGTCAGCTGAGGGAAAGCACCACATTATGTTTGTTTGTCACAAAATGGGATATAAGAGGCCATAGCGTAATGGCCTTATGGCTTTACAGTATCGTGAGATTAAAATACTGAATGAAAGGAAAAGTTTAAAATTTATTCACTTTGCTCTTTATGATAAACCTTCACTTCAAACTGAACGTAGTCTGTTGGAGCTTCCGTTTACAATCTCCTTTTGACTTGGAAATGGCTCCCCACTCTCAACTAACACTCAAATGAATTTCTCTAAATGTAGCTCAGGATTCTTCTTTTCCTCGTGAGATGAGATGATGGGAAGGAATGTGAGAATAGACTCCCTTCTGTCTGTCTGTGCTACTGCCAGTCTGTCTCTTTATTCCTTATCCAATATAAATAATTGCTGTCAACTCACATTTGATCATCTGAGCCTAATGCACGAGAGGGCATGAGTTATATAATTCTGACTGACTCAGGCAGTTTGGATATAGCTTAAAAAAAAGGTTACAAAAACCTCTGAAAAAATCTTTATTAATATGGTTTCAAACGTGGAAAAAGTAAAACCATAATGACATCTTAACATTCAGATTGAACCAATAGAAGCAAAATCTCTTAAATTATGCTGTGACCAAACACTTATACCTAAGAAAATAACTCTTACACATTTTTTCTTATTTGACCTGCTGCAGTAAACTTGAGCTTTCTAGGAATGCTCTCCACACAAAACTTGTGGCCCTCGAGTGCCATTACCCACATCTTACTTGGACTTTCAATCTTGCAACATTGAATGTTTCCAATTGGCTTGTGGTCTGTCTGTATCATGAAATCAAACCCATACAAGAACAGATGGAAGTTCTTGACTACAAATTTTATTATGATAGTAGTTGTTTTGCTCATTTCTCTCAAGTTAACTACTTTCATAACTGAAGCAATTGCAGATACCCCATCAGCAAACTTTTACATTAGTATGCTTCCTAATCCTTCATTTGATGCATCCGTCCTCACGATGAAAGTCCTATTGAAGTCTGGTACTCGTACTATCTGTGCATTTCCTAAGCTGGCTTCAGTATATTGATTGCTATTTGCTGGGGATCCTTCTACTCCACCTTATTTGACCATCTTGACCATTCCTTCCCCACTAGGTCAGTCAGGCGCGCTGCTGGGCTTATGTACTTGCTCACAAATCCCCAGTAGTAACCTATCGAACCTATGGCTATTGGTGGTAACATGCCCTGGATCTTAATCAGCTTCGTTTCAGCCATAGCAATTCCATTGCAGTTGACCTTGAGTCTGAGATATCAGTGTAACACATGGAGAGTCAGATAGTATGCCCTGCTTCCCTCACTCTCTGGAATAGGTCCATGAGTCCCTTGATGTGATTTCCCCATGGCAGTATGAGTTAACATGTCCATAAAATGGTCAGTGCCCTTAGGTCCATCCAGCATCTTTCTAATCACCCAGTTGAAAACCACAGCCAAGTCCATCAATAGGAATGGCATTCTCTTAAACTCAACATCCACTTGAAACTGTGAATACAGTGTTCTTTGAAACTTCTTCCATTGAGATCTTCCAATATCCCTTTCTTAGGCCGGGTATTCACGCACAGGTTTCCATGTCAGTTCATACCTGACCATTCGATGGATGAGTTTCTACATGTAAAGAGTAGAACTGACAGTCCGACAGTCAACTTGAGGTCATTGCCTTCATTTCTCGCCCAGCCTTTGTCGTGGCAATACTACATGGTAGCGATGGAACTCCGCTGGATGATATGGAGGGGAGCTATGAAGTCTAGCTGCTTCAGCAATTCACCTCAAAATAGGAAAGAAGAGTATGGTTTAAATATTGCCTATTAAAGAGAGATGTCTATTCTCATACAACGTTATGTTGAAATAGACCTGGGGGTTGGCTCAGATAATCATGAAATGGACCATGAAGGCTACTTTCACTAGTAACAACTTTTGTAAAAAGGCAGGACACAGGCCTGGGCCTATACAAAACTGTATTTATCACATGGAAATAGTTTTTATTTATTATATGATATGATTTGGACTCACAACAGTCTACAAATAGCGCTGCATGGTCTAACAATGAAATGAATTAGGCTTATACATAGTTTATTCATATTCTGGTCTGAGCAGTTCTGGTCTCATCAGTTCTGATGAGAAGACTAACTCCGCCCACAAACTGTAGTCCACAGGTACGTTTTAACATCAGATTTGATGAGCTGACAGGGAGACTGTCAGGTAAACCTGTGCATGAATACCTGGCTTTAAGTGGACCTTGGTGACTAATCTGTTGTTGCAATGTCTTACCATCATTGCCCTGGGTTCTCCAATGGATTCATTGGCAAACTTGGGTATGGCATTCAGTTGATAATAGTCCAAGCAGAAATTTTTATCCATCCTTCTTCCTCAACCTTTTGATGATCTCCACCTTGAGCATCACAACTTCTCCCTAGATCAGTTCTCTAGTAGCCTATGGTCTCAAAAGGACTTTATTGGCGAACACTGTATCATAGTGATGGTAGAACAGCCAATTAGGCAAAGGTATATCCTTTACACTTTTACTCTAACTAGCTGCTTTGTTAACACTATGATGCAGCGTTCTCCTAGTGAAGCCCTTTCCAGATTGTGGGTTAAGGTGTCTTAGTATTTCCCAAGCAACTGCAATACTTGCTTCCTCTACTACTTAGTCAAGTTTCTGCTGACACTCACGTTTCAGTACCTGTTTCCTTCTGTGGCCCAAGTTATAGTCAACCTTCAACCAGAATTAGTTGGTCCATGTCAGCTCCTCCCTTGATGAAGTTCACATTAAGACATCTTTTTTTTCTGCAACAGCAGCCTCTACTAGTTTACTTGCTTCCCTCTCATTATAGCTGGATAGGATGTTCACATGAAGAGTCGTCAGTTTTCCACAACGTCAAACTTGTATTCTACCTTCTTGACTTCATACAGCCATCACTACAGCAACATCAGCGTGTTTACCTTGGTTGGTAATAACACTAATACTTTATTTCCTACCCTGAATTGCCATCTCTGGTCCTCTTGTCATAATGAGGATTCCATAGTCACTGTCATATAAAAACTCTCTCTGGCTAGTCGACACATCTCAGGCAGTTCTTCAAGTCCAACAAGTACTGGCAGGGGCAGACAACTTCCTTGCAGCCTCCAGCTCATAATTTCTCGAGATCTTCTGAATTGGCCCTCACACTGTCCTTCCATACAATAGCTTGAATGGTGAAAATCTAGTGTTTGATTGCTATATATGTCAATATGCAAACAGGATCACTGTTAGATACCAGTCCTTATCCTTTGGCTTCTCTTCAATTTAGATTTTTGCACATGATTTATTCTTGCACACAGTCTATTGTATTTCATAATATATACAGTCGTAAACACCTGCTTGGAGCCCACCAGAAGGCTCACCTCCCTCACCATCTTGGAAATGAATGACAGTGGAACTGTTTTCGTACATAATCCTTTCCAGAAACTCTGATATCTGATAGGCACGAAAAACAAAAAAATAATTCCCATAAGGAATAGTGCAAATAGTGTTAATGCATTCTAGACCCCCCAAAAAATTGACAAAATATGCATTTTACAGGGAGTAAGCACAGTTTTACGTACAGAAACAATGGGAGATAAATATAAATGATTAAAGAAACGAATAATGAACATTTAACATCACTCTTACCTTGATGGAAGATTTGCTAGTGTATGGAAGACGGAGAGCAGGGAAGAGGAAGGAGGAGAGGTTACTGTTTGTAAGGTGAATCCCCCTCCTGAAACACTTTAGGTATCAGGTGTCTGGGGTTACTTCTCTATGTCTTTTAGTGCTATTGTTTCAGGTTACTTCCCCACTTCGTTTTTTACTGGCACTAGGACCAGCTTAAATGTCACTGGACCCCTGTCACACAACAAAACTGTGCAGAGGCATTTGTTTCTGACATGTTAGAGACACGGATTGCAACGCCTTTCTTAGGATGGTATGTCTCAAAAAATTTTTTTACATCATTCAACTTTTCAAACATTTCTTTAATTACGGAAGTAGGCACACTATCCCCTTTCTCTTCCGCCTCTTCCTCTCTGAATTCTTCATCTGCTGACTGTTGCTGTTCCCAATGAAGGTCTTGCAGCTCCTCGGTGGTTAGCTCTTCCCTGTGAGCATCCACTAATTCTTCCACATCCTCGCCACTCACATAGGCCATGGACTTCCCCGGAGACACAATAGATTACACAACAGGCGTAGGGTCATCGAGGTCTGCTTCAAACCCTTCGAAATCCTTCTCAAGGTACCACTCTGGCCACAATTTTCTCTAAGCAGAGTTCATTGTCCTGGAAGTCACTCTCTGCCAAGCCTTATCTATAAAGCTTATGCAGTTGAAGATATTGAAGTGATCCTTCCAGAACTCTCTTAGTGTCAATTCAGTGTCTGAGGTCACTTCAAAGCACCTTTGAAACGGCGCCTTGGTGTAGAGTTTCTTGACGTTTTGGAACGATCTGTTGGTCCATGGGCTGAATGAGAGGAGTGGTGATGAATTTAAATTCCTCCAACAACTGGTCTTCCAAGCCAGGAGGATGTGCAGGAGCATTGTCCATTACTAGGAAACACTTGAGGGGCAACTGATTTTCTTGCAGGTATTTTTTCACACTTAGGCCAAACACTGCATTGACCCACTCAAAGAAAATTTCCCTCGTGACCCATGCCTTTTTATTGGCCTTCCATCTCACAGCAATTTCTTCTTGATCTCATTGTTTTTCTTGAACACTCAGAGTTTCGGAGTTATACACAAGTAGGGGCTTCACTTTGAAATCCCCACAGGTGTTCCCACAGACCAAGAGTGTTAGCCTACCCTTCATAGGCTTGTGCCCTGGCAATGAACTTTCCTCCTGCATGATGTAGGTCCATTTTGGCATTTTTTACCAAAACAGGCCTGTCTCATCACAATTGAGGGATGAATCCTTCAGCCTAAAGATACTCTTTGAATTCATTGGTGAAATCTTCGACAGCATGTTCATCAGAACTCGCAGCCTCCCCAGGCCATACAACACTATGTATCCCCGTACGCTTTTAAAATTTTTCAAACCAGCCTCTGCTGGCCTTGAAATTACTAAGAGCAGCACTTGCTGTTGGCATTTTCTTACTTAACTCAGCATGCAACATCCTAGCTTTCTCACAAATTATCGCTTCAGACACACTATCCCACACTAACTTTTTCAGTGATCCACACAAACAACAGCTTCTCAGCATCTTCCACTAGTTGCGCTCTCTGTTTCAATAATGATGTAACCCTTTCGCAACATTAGCTGCCTTGATTTCATGTTTCTTTGCTAGGACAGAGCTGATTGTCAACACTGGCTTGCCGTACATCCTAGCAAGATCAGTTACACATGCACCGCTTTCATACTTTGCTGCAAGTTTCTTGAATTCTGTCGTATTTCTGGCCTTTTTTTCTGAAGGGCTGGCATTTGCAACTTTCTTTGGCCCCATGATGGCTTCTTTGCAATGAGTTTTAATGGCAAAATAGCTCAAAACACAACAAACACATGCTATGGTGCAGACTGCGAGCACATTGATGCTTCTTCGCAATGAGTTTTAACCCTTCTTTACCGGGTGGGTGAGCAGAATGTAAACATTGCGTTTGCTGCCGAACTGAATCTCTCGGTAGTGACTCAAGTTTGGAGGGGTGCCGATCGTAAAAATATTTGCCAAAAATACACTAATCAAGACAGGCTAATGAAATTATCAGGTATTATTAGCACTATAATAACGCATATATCTGTTAGTTTTATCATCCTACAGGGAAAATAAATGATTTTATGAAAAAAAATGTGAAACTCAGTGTCCCCTTGTACAAGGGACACTGGTGGGTCGGGTGAGAAAAACTACGGTCTTGAATAGAAATTCGGTCCTTACAGAATGTTGGTATATCGCACCTGGAACATGCACATAAAGTATTATCAAAATAGAACCGTAAATAAGCACGTAATAACAAAAAAAAAGAGCAAAAACTAAAGCGAAAGCCCCGCCAATAAATATGGAAATCGCAAATTTTATAGTATATCTTTACAAAAAATTGGTCAATGTCATTTTCTACGTTTTCTAAGATTAGTTTCATCACAGAAAACAACTTTAGGGGCATCAGGGGTATCTAAACTAATTTTTCAAGTTTCTTGTCCTCAGAAAAATCGCTTTTTCTCTGGTTTGGTTTTTTATATATATAAAGTTACTATAAGCTTTATTTCTACCTTCATTTATCTGGTGTTCATATATCTTTTATTTGTAAAATGTAATGTGAATAAATAAATAAATACAGTAAATGATGATACAACTGGTTTTTTACTTGGGTAGAAGTTATTACATGTTTACGCTTGTCTGGTTTGTGATTTTTTGTTGAGACGCAGTTCATCTGTCACCTACACACTACTATAAGCAATAATAATATTTTTTTGGGTTCATCATACGTCTGGCATCGTGTCATACTGTTTATTTTGCTCCAAACTCTTCAAACCGAAATTACAGAATGATTGGAAGTCCCTATCTGAAAAGAGGAGTTTTGGTGGTACTACGAATACCACCTTTATGCACCCGGTGCGGTGTAGTAGACTTGAACTTGAATGGTGGTACCCACCTACCTCCAAACAAACTTTCGGTAATGAAGAGGTTAATGGCAAAATAGCTCAAAACACAACAAACACATGCTATGGTGCAGACTGCGAGCACATTGATGCTTGTTCAGTGAGAAACAAAGCCAGAATGGGTCATGAGAGAAGACGGGATGCTTTGTTTCGGCTACTCGATCACGGGGCCCGGTCCACGACGCTTGAGCCCCAGTATGTAGCCATTCTTCGAATGTACAAAATCCGATGAAATGTACGATAACAGAGACAAAATTTCAGATGAAAAGTCTACGAAAACTGAAACATACGAAAAGAGAGGCATATGAACACTGAGGTTTGACTGTACATACCTTGGATGATGAGCATCTCATTTAGAAATTTTAACCTGTGTTCTTGCGGTGCCAGATGCATGCTATGGCTAACTTTAACTTTAGATTAAGTAAAAAAATACTACTGAGGCTAGAGTGCTGCAATTTGGTATGTTTGATGATTGGTGGGTGAATGATGAAACATAACAGTTTGCAGCCTCTAGCCTCAGCAGTTTTAAGATCTGAGGGCAGACAGAAAAAGTGCAAACGGACAGACCAAGCCATCCCAATAGTTTTCTTATAGAGCAAACTAAAAGGGGAAATTATAATTCATAACTACTTCATCACCATATATACCCTTATATCTATGCATATTATATATATATATATATATATATATATATATATATATATATATATATATATTATTATATATATATATATATATAATATATATATAGATATATTACATATATATCAAAGGTATAAGCCACGAAGGAAAGATAAACAACGGAGTTACTGCAAGATCTTTCGACTCAACGTTCTTTACTTAGCAGACAAACTGACTTACATGAGAAATTGAGAGTACAGTAAAGGTCATATAAGTGACAGATAGGGAATATAAGAAGGTTAGTACCTAGAATCCAACACACCTGGAGAATGAGTAACCTCTCCAAACAAGCAATGGGGAACCCTTTATCACTACTCCTCTCAAATTTTGTATGTACATGGAATTCTTTGAAAAATGCTTTTTACCTAATATCATTTATATTTTTGTAAAGTGGTATAGATATGTTGATGATATTTTAGCTGTTCTGCCTGCTGGTATTGATGTAAATGATTTGCTCTCTAAATTAAATACCCATGTACCATTGATTAAGTTTACTCTAGAATTAGGAAAAGACAATTGCCTCCCTTTCTCAGATATTTTGATACACAGAGAACCATTTCAATGTAAATTCCGTATTTATAGGAAACCAACCAACAACTTAACTTATGTTCATTTCTATTCAGGCCACCATCTTAACATCAAAATATAATTTTTTTCTTCTATGCGCATTGTCAGTCACCAATATTTGGAACAAGAAATTGAATAGATAAGAAAAAATAGGGAAAGATTTATGCTATCCTTCACATAATTATATTAGATTTTTGCTATAATAAAGCCTATGAAAAGTTTTATAGTATAAGTAACATGGAAAAAGAAAATTGTAAAAACATTCTCAGTTTGCCATATTTTAACGGATTTGAAACCATTAAATCATTGTTAAAAGCCTTTAAGTTCACCCTTGTTCCTATAATAACACACTAAAAGGAATGTTAATAAGAAATGGCCCCAGGGAAAGCAACAACACAATATATAAAATTCCATGTATGGACTGCCCCTCCTTTCATCTTGGACAGTCGAGCAAGGGCTTAGAAGTAAGATTAAAATAGCATAGATATTCTGTCAGAGCTGGGCAAACATCTAATGCAATATTCATTCATTTAAGTGAAAACAACCACCGGATAAATTGGATTGGTAGTTCAGTAATTGCAAGATCGAAAGATGTCTTATCATGAAATCTTTTCGAATCTGCCATAATACAACTTACTTCCACTGTAATTATAATATTAGTCATGGCCTGTTTCATTTAGACCCTTGTAGTTCCTGTGTCTGAGCAGTTGGATTTAATCTTTTTGTTCTTAAATTGTACCCATGTTTATGCTTGTTTGGAAAGGTTACTCATTCTCCAGGTCTGTTGGATTCTAGGTATTAATCTCCTCATGATCCCTATCTGTCACTTATACGACCTTCCCTGTACTCTCAATTTCTCATGTAAGTCAGTTTCTCTGCTAAGTAATGGACGTTGAGTCAAAAGATCTTGTAGAAACTCCATTGTTTATCTTTCCTTTGTGGCTTATACCTTTATTTATGGATTTATCATGTTCCAAACTTTCATGATAAGTTATACATATATATTATATAATATATATATATATATATATATATTATATAAATATATATATATATATATATAATATACATATATGTAAATGTAAATACTATATGATTGGTAAAAATGTTCTGTTACAACAGAATTCCATCTAATAAAAGGAGCCCATAAAAACACCAAAATATAGAGAGAAAAGTTCTATATTTCAGAGCCTGCTGTCTCCCTCCTCAGGTAGATGAATGAGAAAAGTTTACAGAAAAGGTGGTATTTATACCAAGAGGTCCATCCACAGGCAAGCCAATTTAGGTCACCCACACTGATAATCTTCCTTTAATCTTCTTAAGCGTTGGTTGAATGAAAACCTTGTTGATCGTATCTGAAATCCATGCTCCTTTTGAGATGTTCATTACCTGCCTCTCTTTTATTAAGGCCGATTCCATCATTTGACTCTTGTACCGGCAGTTGCTGCTATAAATTACACGTGACAAATTCCAGTTTATTCTATGGTTATGTTCATTTATATGGTTGAAAATAGCTGAGTTCTGTTGTCCATACCTAACTGACCGTTTGTGTTGTATTAATCTCTGGGGAAGTGATTTACCTGTAAATCCAATGTAAGATTGGTCACAGTCCTGACATGGGATTTGGTAAACCCCAGCGTCCTTGGGAGATGTCTCTTGTTGGACGTTAATCAGGGATTTGGCTAAGGTGTTTGGGTAAGTAAATGCAAAAGGGTTTAGAAGGTGACTTAGACCCTTGGAAAATCTAACCCTTTTGCATTAACTTACCCAAACACCTTAGCCAAATCCCTGATTAACGTCCAACAAAAGACATCTCCCAAGGACGCTGGGGTTTACCAAATCCCATGCCAGGACTGTGACCAATCTTACATCGGATTTACAGGTAAATCACTTCCCCAGAGATTAATACAACACAAACGGTCAGTTAGGTATGGACAACTGAACTCAGCTATTTTCAACCATATAAATGAACATAACCATAGAATAAACTGGAATTTGTCACGTGTAATTTATAGCAGCAACTGCCGGTACAAGAGTCAAATGATGGAATCGGCCTTAATAAAAGAGAGGCAGGTAATGAACATCTCAAAAGGAGCATGGATTTCAGATACGATCAACAAGGTTTTCATTCAACCAACGCTTAAGAAGATTAAAGGAAGATTATCAGTGGGGGTGACCTAAATTGGCTTGCCTGTGGATGGACCTCTTGGTATAAATACCACCTTTTCTGTAAACTTATCTCATTCATCTACCTGAAGAGGGAGACAGC
>NC_087213.1:44713255-44764181 GCF_015104395.2 Macrobrachium nipponense
GTAGGAATAGGAACAGGGACTTCATGCCTTACTAGACAGCGGAGCATGCATTTCTTTGATTGAAGAATGCTTATTGACGGGCACCATTATGGCATTGAAGGGATGTCTGTTGTTAAACATTGCAAGGGGTCATCAGATAATGCTCCAGAGAACTGTACAACAACAGATCTCCATGGGTTGATGAGTCTTGACTCACAAATTTTATGTGATGCACATGGATGCCATTCACGTTATTCTGGGAATTGCCTTCATGCGCAAGTGCTAGGTGGCTCTCTATGGGGTCAACGGAGGGGAAGTGGAAGTGCCAATGTCGGTGGGAACTGGGCTGTTCCAGCAGCTCCCCATCTTGGGAGAGCGACAACCTTGTGTTAAAGTAGCCCGGGCAGCCAAAGGGAGTAGTACACTCTAGCCCTGAGGTACGGGAGGTAATCCCTCCCTCCCATCTTTACTCCCCTCCTCTTGTCCAGGCGCAAAGAGAGAAAAAGGAACAATGATATATATTAATTCCCATAAAAAGAGGGCAGACTTTATGTTGCCAGGTGTTGCTACCATCGTCGGTGGAAAGGCAAATGTACCTTTTATTAATGTGTGTAATAATATGCTAGAATTAAGTAATAATTCTCTTTGTGATTTAGAAGTGTGCACCCTTCTAGAAGCCGATAACGAGTGTCGGCCTTGAATATACAGAGTGAAGGTCACAGCAAACCATGGCTTAGAAAACTATTGCAAACAGGTGTCAAAGCAATGCCTTTGAATTACTGCAGTTGTATAGGAGGCAATAAAAGTATATCAAGATGTAATAGCAATAGAAGAAGAGCCTCCAAGGAGAATTGACAAGTTACCATTTAAAATAGAAATGGAAGATCATCCCCCTATTTGAACTAAGCCTTATACAACTCCTGCATGTCATGAACAAGTAACTGGGAAAACCATAAATCAATTGCAAGATCAGGGTATTATTCAAGAAAGTGAGTCTCCCTTGGCTTCTCCAATCGTTCTAGTTAAGAAGAAAGATGGCTCTCTCAGGTTATGCGTTGATTATAGGCAATTTAATGTCATTACAATAGATAATGCCTATCCATTGCTCTCGATCAAAGAGATTTGCTTAAGTAGGGGAGAGTAAATTTTTCACCACGCTGGATCTCATGGTGGGATTATCACCAAATTCCTCTAGATTTCTACAACCAAAACATCCAAAGGACGTAGCCAGCTTCCTCAGACTTGCAGGATATTATCAGAAATTCTTAAGAAACTTTGGACAGATAGCAAGACTGTTAGATGCATTAAGGAAGCGACCTGATCTCCAATGAGGTGAAAAAGAGGAAGATACTTTTCAGAAATTAAAAGATGCCCTAGTGAGCGACGAACTCTTGGCTTATCAGAGGTTCAATTGCGATAGGAGGAGACTGATGATGAAGGTAATGAAAGACCAGTTTGGTTTGCATCATGCACATTAAAAGTGCCAGATAAAAATTATAGTACCCTCGATCGAGAGGCTTTTTCAGTCTTATGGTTGCTGGAGAGATATCACTAGTTTTTACTTGGACATAAAATAAAGATTTTCACAGATCACCGGCCATTAAAGTATCTGTTTAAGAAGAGTGAGATTACTAATCACCAAGCTTGTTGGATCAAGCAAATTTTAGAATTTGATATAGAGGCCAAGTATATTCCCGATGCTCTCTCAAGGAACATCATAATAGTAACAACTCATGCTGCAAAGCACAAGGAAGAACGACGAAAGAAAACCTCGTAACATTGATGGCACAGGCAATGCCAGCACTATTGACAGTAACATTCATAGAAAACTGGAATCTTGCAAACACTCACTGGTGAGTGAGAGTGGCCGAGGCAGCAGCTGGTTGAATGCAGGTGGAACTCATTCAGGGGATTCCAGAACAAATGCCAGAGAATGAAAGTGTGGTTGATTTTTGTGGCTGGAGTGTGTGAGAGAGTTGGTTGAAAGTCAAGGTTCTGAAATGTGGATTAGCCAGATAAAGGCCTGTGTGAGAGGTGAGAGCAATGAGTTCCCGAGTTTTGTGCATCTAACTATTCTTCATCAAAGCCTTTGTAATTTACGATATCGTGCAGTTGAGTCCAAGGCCCCGGGAAATTCTATGGTGTCAAAGTTGGGGTTCTTTATTATCCTGATAATTGCATCAAAAGTCACTCGTATTTGCTTGTATAAGGGGAGTCAGTGCTAAACAGCGTCTTTGTCTTCGCCTTCATCGTTATCATCAGCCTCTTCTTCTTCACCAGTAACCATAGCAGCTATCTCACTGTCAGAGAGAGGCTGGTAGCCAAGGTCAACACCGTCGTCATCCAGTCACTCCCATACAACATCCTTGGCAACATCAGTACCTGCAGTTGTAAGTGTAGCACGTAAGTCCTCGACATCAAACATCTGGAAGTCCTTATGGCCTCTTCTCCAATCAGAATACGGTTCCAGGCATGGTTGAGGGCCTCTACAGTGATATCCTTCCAAGCACTGGTATCACCTCCTCCTGGATCTTCTTCTGGGATAGCTGTTTCGTTGCAACAACAGCACCTCCGTCCATTGGTTGTGAGTGCAGTCATATTAGATGGATATGCTTCTAGTGATTTGGTACCATTTGGCAAAGGTTAGGTTCACCACCATAATCATTTCTGATTGGTTCCATAATAATTTTTGTAGGACGTTATTCATCATCAGACACTGGACTTTGGCATTGCTAGACTTCAGGCGAAGGCTTTGTTTTTTGTGGATAATGCACCTGCATTTCTTAACACAGCCCAATTGGTTGATGGCAAAGGTTTTATTAGGGTCATGTATTTGCCTCCTAATATGACTGCACTCACAACCAATGGACGGAGGTGCTGTTGTTGTAACGAAACAGCTATCCCAGAGGAAGATCCTGGAGGAGGTGATGCCAGTGCTTGGAAGGACATCACTGTAGAGATCCTCAACCATGCCTGGAACCATATTCTGATTGAAGAAGAGGCCATAAGGACTTTCAGATGTTCGATGTCGAGGACCTGCGTGCTACACTCACAACCGCAGGTACTGATGTTCCCAAGGATGTTGTCTGGGAGTGACAAGGTGTTAGTGGATAAGGAGTAATAGAATATACCATTTTCATCAGCGTTGTAGATCTGCCGTAAAACAATGCCTTGTTTCTTCATCAATTCTTGTAACAACTGACGAAATTCCTCTTTCTCCTCCTTGGAAGCACCCAAAGTTTTACCAATAGTTGTCTTGTTCATAGTCATCCCATATCGAATTTTGAACTGGAACTACCAACCTTCGGATGCTCTACATTCTGCAACCTTATGGCAAGCCTGCAAACTTCGAAGCAGCAGCCTTCACCGAAAACACATCAAGGTAGACTGATCTATGTCATCATAACAGCCTTTCACCATGACCTTGAGGGCTTTACTCTTGGCCATCTTCATACCAAATTCCTTCTTGTATTTCTTCAGCTTGTCCTGTGAAGCTTGAATATCACTAGAATTGACCGGACAATGCTGTACTCCTCCATTATACATGACCGGTCCAATCATGGTCCATCCTCTCAACAATTTTCAATTTTTGTTTAAGGGTCAACACCTTCCTCACATTCTTAGGATGATGTGGGCCATACACACAAAAAGCAGCACAGCACACAACACAAGCATGAACAGCAATGCTACAGGCAGTTTCGCTCTTAAACTGATGGTATATCTATATCACCTAATAACAAGCGATAAACAACATGATCAATGACGTGTTGAGGGGCATCAAGCTTCAGAGCCAATAGCAGCAGTCACAATAGCTAACTCTTTCCTTCTAACTCATTCACTATTTATGATCTTGAGTTTGCTTCTTACCACATTACTGTATTATGTGTTACCATATGTTTTTTGCTTAGCTCGATTAAAAGTACTCTATCACAAGTTTAGTTATCTCTGAGTATAATTATAACATATATCATGACAGTAAACAATAGAATATTTTATCACTTCTGATATTTCATCTCTAATCACCGTAAAAGATATTTAAAATGTAAATTTCATATGTAGGCAAGACAACAAACATCAAGCAGGCTGTAGCAAGTTTACCAACGCCCTAGGATAATCATGCTCATACGTGTTGCCTTCTCTTTTTATTTTTGCTTTGCTCGACTAATAATGCCATACTTCATTACAAGTTCAGTTGACTGCAACTATGATTATCACACATATAATAATACACAAGCGAGTATTTTATTACCGTTGATATTTCATCTCTAATTAATGAAAATCTTTAAAATGCAAATTTCATATGCAGGGAGGACATACCCAAGCAGGATGTAGGAAGTTTTTCCACGGCTCAGAATTAGTGTGTACATACCATAGAACGACAATCACTAAAGTGGCGATCTCCCTGCCAAGCATGTGACCTCAGGTGGCCATATTGAAAAGTCTCAGTCCAGCTCATGGTAATATAGTTTTTGATTCTATTATTATTTTTATTTTTTTTACTATTATAATTACTATTAATATTATTATTTCTTTGCATACAGTCACTAAACACTAACTAAACAGTAATTTACAATCAGTAACATTAACATTCACAATACACTAAACACTGGCACTTAACATACACTACTATGAAATTCAGGGCCTCTGTAACACGGTTTTTTGGATTTTGCTCCTTATCAAAGCATCGGAGGTAGCTGAAAGTTGACATATGTATATTTTACAGCTACACACAAATTTTGTCAGCATTATCAATAACCTAAACCCGACAGTTTTAATTTTTATAGAGTAAAAATGATCTAGCCGACGCCATGGCCAACGATTGAGAGCCAAGAGTCGAAAAACATTCATTACGTAAGCAAGGTAAACATCGTTTTACGAAATGTTGCCCCGCCCATCCACTAGACCAGTGGTTCTTAACCTGGGGGGCGCGCCCCCCTAGGGGGGCGTCAATGATTTCCAGGGGGGGCACGAGCCTCAGGTATAAAGAAGAAGCTTTTCCATTTATGGGTTTTTTTCATGACAAGAGCATGGGGCAGTACTGTAAAGATAAGTTTATGAAATAATGCAGAAGTATCGTCGTTACTACCTCTCAGCTACTGATGTATGCTCGTTCGTGTCAGGCAACAATATAAAAGAAGAACTTCTGTTCTGTCACCCAATGGAAAGTTGCACAACAGCAGAAGCTATTTTTCATGATACATCAAACTTTTTTCAGGAAAATCAACTTTCTTGGGAATCGCTGGCAGGGGTGTGTACTGATGGAGCTCCAGCCATGCTTGGTCTGCGGTCTGGGTTTGTCAAAGAAGGTGAAAGAAAAAATCCCTTTTTAATGAGTACACACTGCATACTTCATCGTGAAGCCTTAGCATCCAGAACTTTGCCTGCTGAGATGATGGATGTCTTAAATGTGGCTATCAAGGTAGTCAACTTCATCAAAGCTGGAGCCTTAAACAGTCGTCTCTTCAAACTGCTGTGTAAGGATATGGAATCCGAACATGAAGCCTTGCATTTTCACACGAACGTACGATGGCTATCAAAAAGGAATATACTTGGACGGCTTTATGAGCTACGAGAAGAAGTAGCAATATTTTTAGATTCACAGCAGAAGGCAGACTTTCATGACAATTTCCAGTCTGAAGGCTTTCAGATAACTCTAGCTTACCTGGTGGACATTTTTGAAGCATTGAATGCTGTGAACCATAAACTACAAGGGAAAAGCATCAACATCATTACGCACCATGACACCATTCGAGCCTTCATGGCCAAACTCGACCTCTGGAAATGTTGGGTTCAGCAGGGAAATGCAGCCAGTTTTAGGAACTTGGATTCTGCTCTCGCTGACAATAACCTCGACTCTGACTTAAAGCAACAAATAATCACTCATCCAAGTGACTTGAAAGCAGAATTCATCAGATACTTCCCAGATATAGATGACAAGCGTGAAGCCTGGAAATTCATCAGGAACCCATTTCAATGTGAAGTAGCTGATGTTGCTGATGAAGTCCAAGAAGAGTTCCTAGAATTGAAGTTCAACTCTACAGCTAAAGAAGACTTCAAAGATATGGATTTGGAGACGTTCTGGGTCAAATACCTTCCTGTTTACCCTCTGATCTCACAACAGGCTCTTCGGATTCTAACAATGTTTGGATCCACATATCTATGTGAAACTGCATTTTCCACGCTCGTTGCTATCAAAACCAAGTACAGAAACCGCCTGAACGTTGAAGGGGACTTACTTTGTGCACTCTCAAGCATTCGACCACGTATTCAAGATCTGGTAGCTAAGAAGCAGTGTCAAATATCTCACTAACCATGTATTCAAGATCTGGTAGCTTAGAGCAGTGTCAAATATCTCACTAATGTAATTCATGCTTAGTAAATTGACCAAAAAGCCATTTTTATTCATTTTCTTTTTAAATCTGGGAGTGAAATTTGTCTATAGATGCAAGGGGGGCGTGGAAGGACAGAGCTGTTCCTAGAGGGGGCGTGGTAGTAAAAAGGTTAAGAACCACTGCACTAGACAGAAATCCATTCACCTCATTCCATCGGCTCTGAAACCCATAGTAGTCAAGAATGGCTAGCAGGATTTCGAATTGCCCCCGTGGTTGCAAAACTGCATTTGTCTTACGACTTGCAACTTTATACAGTCAAGAGAAAGCCCTTGGCCATACTTACTATAGTCTCAATAGGTAATTTTTCAGTTTCTAGTTTAAATCCACTGTTTATGGTCTGATTTGTATTTAGCGTAACGTGATTATAATACTTGTAATGTCATTCAGGATTTCGAACATTTCCATTAACTATTCACAATGCCAATAAGAGAGAGAGAGAGAGAGATTGTATGTAAACAGTCTTTATATAAATATTTTTGTTAAAATAAGATTTTTATCCAAAGTAAATACAAGCTTATATGTGCTAAAATCTCCAGCAGACCAACGGATCATCCGATATCATTTTTTTTCGTCTTCTTTAGTCTGTACGACCATGTTGGGTATAAAGACTTTATGAATGGCGGAACGATACATAGATGTGGGTGGGGTATCTGTGGTAGCGTAGTAATACTACTGTAGCAGTAGTGCCGCAAAATTAGTAATAGCAGCAATATACATGAATTAAACGTTTAGGCCAACTGCTGGGATCCCTGAGGATCATTTAGCACTTCTTACAACTACTCGAGAAATTACAGCTACTCGAGAAATGAGTTTTTATAGCCAAAAGTTAGATTTTCTAATACAACAATGCCCATGATAGCCTTCATTGTTATCCTGAATTATAACGAAGCCAAAGTGGGTGGAGCCTCATGACGTCATCATTCTGACGATAATTATTGGTGAAGGTTTAAAGCCAAATAGACGATACCGTGTCATTTTTTTTTTTTTTTTTAAGTAAATAGGTAGATAGCCGATAAATAAAATTGCTTGACATTGGATACAGCAGTTATCAAATCAAGCCTGTCTACTATGTCTTTGAAAATTACCAGCTATTCCCTACATCTTGTCAATCTGATTGTGACCTATAAAGTAGATTATAATTTCTTAGGACACTTATTTTGGGAGTTAGACTAATAATCAAAGTGTTTTTGTATTTATTAACATATTTTGTTGGTTTGTTCATTATGACAATTATCACTGGAGAGGATTCAGAGTTCTTAAAGGTGTACTGCTTTGCTTGTATTTAAATTTTTGTCCTTGTTGCCAGAGGTATAGCCTTCGTTACGTATAGCCAATCATCCATCGAGAAAGAGGAAAAAAATGCTGTCATAAGTTACGTAACGAGTGCGTTCGAAACCTTATCTCTGAGTAAGTTGGCCCGTCTTCAAAAAAGGTCACTTTTACATTATAAGTACCAAATTTATTCAACCTACGTAATGCAGAATACAGTCAAAATTTATGTGTAGATATAATGTGTATTCTGAATAAGCGTTATATCTATGAAATGCATAGATAAAAAGTTATTGCCAAAAAACCGTGTTACAGAAGCCCTGAATCTCATAGTAACACTCAATAACACTCAACACACACTGACTACTCAACACTCGCTAGGCACTCACTATACACTAAATGCTCACTAAACACTAATAAAACACTAAACATTCACTAAATATTCACTGTACCCCAAACACTCGGTAAACATTCACTAAACACTCACTTAATCCTAAACATTCATTAAACACTAAACAATCACTAAGTATTCACTAAGCAAGCATTCACTATACGCTAAACACTCACTGAAACCTGAACACTCATTAAACACTAAACTTTTACTTATTCATTCATTTATTTATTTATTTATTTTTATTTATTTATTTATTTCTATTTATTTATCTATTTTTATTTATTTATTTATACACACACTAAACATTCACTACATGCTAACATTCACAATACATTCACTAAACACTCAGTAAACATTCATTGAATACTTACTAAACATTCACTAAACCCTAAACACTCACTGAATACTAACACACTAAACATTCACTGAATACTTACATACTAAACATTCACTAAACACTAACATTCACTAAACCCTGGACACTGATTAAACATTCACTAAACCCTAAGCACTCACTAAACATTCACTGAATGCTTGAACATTTGCTAAACACAAACATTCACAAACATTCACTAAAATCTAAACACTCACTAAAACATTCACTGAATATTTACACACTAATAATTCACTAAACACTAACTTCACTAAAACCTAAACACTCTCTAAACCCTAAGCACTCACTTAACATTTGTTAAACACTAACATTCACAAAAATTCATTAAGCCTTAACACTCACAAAAAAATTCACTGAATACTTACACACTAAACATTTACTGAACACTTACATACTAAACATTCAGTAAACACTAACATCCACTAAATATTCCCTGAATACTTACACACTAAACATTAACTAAACAAACATGCACCAAACCATTAAACTTAAAGCACTTACACACTAAACATTCACTAAACCCTAAACACTCATTAAACTTTTACTGAATACTTAAACCCTAAACACTAACTAACATTCACAAAACATTCACTAAAAACCTAAAGACTCACTAAACATCCACTGAATACTTACACAATTAACATTCAATAACATTCACTAAACCCTAAATACTCAGTTAACATTAACTTAATATAAAATGCACTGAACATTCACTGACATTAACTGCAACCTTAATGACTCACTAAATATTCACTGAATACTTGCACAATAAACATTCAATAACATTCACTAAACCCTAAACACTCAGTAAACATTCACTGAATACTTTCACACTAAACATTCACTAAACCCTAAACCATATATTCACTCAACACTTACTCATAAACATTCACTAAACTCTTCCTCACTAAACCCTAAAAATTCGCTATACCCTTACTCATTAATTCATATTCGCACTAATACCTTGTTCAATTTGCGGGTTACCAGACCTTTTAAAAATGGCCACAAGGCTTTGCAGCGCCGCTCTGGTGGAAGACCACCAAACCATGCAGTACTGGTATAGATCACATAACTCCAGGTACATACGTGTTGTCATTGTTTTTCTTTTAATTTTTATTTTTTTTTTTTTTTTTTTGCTTGATTAACTTTCACAAACTTCATTAAAAAGTTTAGTATTTAATTATAAACATGATTATCACATATCACAGTACACAAGAAATATTTTATCACTTGATATTTCATCTCGGCTCGCTCTCTCTCTCTCTCTCTCTCTCTCTGTCAATCTGTTACCAACATTTTCTTAAGGCTGGACAGCATTGCCAACCTTTGGAGGGCTTGTGTTTCAAATTTTTTTTAAATTCTTTTATACCATATATCTTTGGGGCCTTAAATCCCTGGTCCGGGTGTGTTGGATAATACCGAATTCCAAGTAATGAGAATACTTTGTGCGAGTATGTATATATATATATATATATATATATATATATATATATATATATATATATATATACATACTCGCACAAAGTATTCCCTTCAATTACTTGGAATTCGGTTATTATCCAACACACCCGGACCAGGGAGTTTAAGGCCCAAAGATATATGGTATAAAAGATTTTTAAAACTTTGAAACACAAAGCCTCCAAAGGTTGGCAATGCTGTCCAGCCGTAAGAAAATGTTGGCAACACAGATTGACAGAGAGAGAGAGAGAGAGAGAGAGAGCGAGCCGAGATGAAATATCAAGTGATAAAATATTTTCTTGTGTACTGTGATACTGTGATAATCATGTTTAGAATTAACTAAACTTTTAATGAAGTGTGAAAGTTAATCAAGCAAAAAAAAAAGAAAAGAAAAACAATGACAACACGTATGTACCGGAGTTATGTGATCTATATATATATATATATATATATATATATATATATATATATATATATACGTATATATATGAAATGTCTTTTATAACCAATATTGGACTGTATGAGGAGGCGACTGTCGATTCAAAGTTCCTTTGTTGAATATAAGTGCATATTAGATGTAAGTAAAAGCAAGGGTAGTAACTAGGTATGGAGAATTATTCTTTATGTAGCTTGTGAAGCTTAAGAGAATTCTGATGGTGAAAAGTATGGGGATACGGAGACGTAGCGAAAAGACAACTCATTGTTACGGAACGGGCTATATAGTATGCGGAGTAAGGGGAAGTTTTCAGAAGGCGAGAAAGACCTGGAAAGAGCAGGGTAGGTGGATTGGAAGACGTAGTACCAAGACAGAATGGCCTTAATATCAAGGAGCCCAGAGTGTGCATGCAGGGCAGAGGTTAATGGTAGTGGGTGTGGGGGCATTTGACGTTCTGCGGTTGAGCATTATTGCAAGAAAGATGAAGCAGCCTACCATTTCAAACGATGATTCCCATCTCAAGCCTGTAATTGAATAGGATTCCTTAGAGACAGGTTTTATGGCATACTGAAATGTCTAAAATGACGAAAAATGACATCTGTTTTTCCGATCTTGAGTCCATGCTACCTTTACACACGAGAGAGAGAGAGAGAGAGAGAGAGGACGGTAGGCTACCTAATATTTGATCAAATATTCCTATATTTTTTGTCAGTAAAACTAGGATCTCGTCTACGAAACATTCCTTAGATATACCAAAGACAGCCTACAGTACTGAAAACAAAATGAGATTTGGCCCATTGACAAAGTATTTGCACTTGCGTGTTAGCGTGTTTGTATGTGTGTGTGTGTGTATGCACGGGCTTGCAAGCAAGAAGTGATTCTGCATGCGTTGGTGATATGCTCCAGAGGCCTTTGTTTGCCTCGGAGCACAAAACCCTTAGCATTACTGAGGGGAAGTAAGTGAGGAGGAGAATGAGCTGCAAGGGGAATCGGATAAAAAATGGTCGCTTGGAAAGTGAATGCACTGGGAGAGAGAGAGCGCGCGAGGGGAAAGGAGAGATTAAATAAACAAAAATATCTGGGACTGATATATAAAGAGGACTCACAAACACTATGACAACCGGAGATGTTGGGTTTGTATGCAGACAGAATTTGTGCGTGCTGTCACTCCTGAGATTTTCTGTGCCTTCTACACTAACGAATTTTAGAAAGATTGTAAATTTAGCGGAGCTTACCGGCAATGATGGCGTTTACTAAAAACAAAAGTAACGTTCAGGTGTGACTGACGTTTTCTTAAGTGTCTCAATATAAGGCAAGAAAAACAACGTTTTTGCTTTTTCTCTCTCTCCCTCTCTTTTACAAGCACACACACAATATAGAAATTCAAAATCTTTTTCTGGGTGAATGTGTATGTCTAATAAAAGGATAACTTCTAAATATTGGAGAAAAAGGACATGCACGAGGAAAAAGGAATCATATATCTTAAAAATTATATTTGCCAACAATTGCCCGGCCTTCGAAATTTTAGAATATTCTGCTTTCAGTCAGATATTTCATACATCGACTCCATTATCCCTACTTCTTAAACTCCTTAATAAATCGTTAAATGCTTTCAATAAAAATTTACAATCATTTTTTTACTTAAGTTATTCTTAAGTCATCCCTCTCTTAATTTTTTCCCTGCAGTAAGTGTTGGACATTTCATTCTTCAATTCCTTCAGCCAACACAGTCCCTGCTCTAAAATTCCCTGAGAAGGGCATCATTTACAACATGCTGGTCCACCATTTTCAGCGTTCATGCTCAGTAAAAATACCAATATCAACCGCCACGGTAGTTGGCGATTAGTAAAGCCCAGCCACCCTGAGTACACAAAAATCCCGAATTTGACCATCTGTAAATCTGGAAATGTTCATCCGATCAGGATGAAACTCTGGCTTCAGAGTTTTCTCACTAAGGTCTCTAATCGTGTCAGATTTCATCGAAATCCTCGGCCTTACCAAAGATACAGATATCGATTTTTGGCGTTCAGGGGATGTGGCAGTAAATGATAGAGCCCTGATACTTAGTTTTTCTTAAAGCTCGTATTCTGGAGGGGTGCCTTTCGGGGTCTGTATATTGAGATAATGACATTTTAAAGTTATAGAATGCCATTCAAATTAGCCACCAAAATTCAAATTTCTTGATGCTCGACTGCTCACAAAATTAGAAGAGACATCATTTTCTTAATGTGCTTAAATAGCAATTAGTATTAGAAGCTGGCTGACTTACTGTCAATTATCTTAAATGAAAATTATCACACTCGTTGAATTTATCTACATGGTTTTGATTTTCACGATTACTGACCTACCCTAAATAAAGAGCCTCAATAGTTAGAATGTTTTCAAACACAGATGTGTATATCATATATATATACGTATATATATATGTGTGTATATATATATATATATATATATATATATATATATATATATATATATATATATATATATATATATATATATATATATATATATGAATAACTTGATCACAAAGTGTATAAAACGTGATGCTATGTATAAATAAAGGTTTTTTGCCACGAAGAAAAAAATGAAAAAGCGAGATAGCCAAGTACTTTCGGTCCTGTTCGGACCCTTTACTGAGGCAAACTGATTTTATCAGAGAAACAACTATACGTTCCCCCCCCCCAAAAGAAACCGCTTAATATACAACAAACTGACAACTACAAGATTAGCAAAGCAATAAGGCCGATTTTCACTCTACAGAAAGGAGGAGCCGCCCGAGGGTAGCCACACCTTGAAGGATACACGCAGTAAACAAGTGATTTTCCCAGAAAAACAATACATTTTGAAAAAAACACGGGAGCATATACAATTTAATATCATGAATTTTTACACAAATTTTTCCAAAAAAAAAATTATTTTTAATGAAAAGACGAAAGAAAATATAAATATATATATATCGAGCAAGAGAAAGAGGGAGAGAAAATATCGAACCAGAGAGAGAGAGAGAGAGAGAGAGAGAGAGAGAGAGAGAGAGAGAGAGAGAGAGAGAGAAAGAAATAATAACTATATCATGTGGGACTAATTTATTAGTTGTTCATTTATTTTAAGGTCCTTCATAAACATCTTACAAATATATGGGTCCAAATGGTACATTCCCAGACTAAGATTTAGGTTGTTTTTATTAGTGATTTGTATAATTGCCGATTCCAGTAAATTTCTGAAACATAATCATTAGATCTAGCAATTACCGAGTATCACCCCAATTAATACAATGAGATTTTTCACTCAGATGGATAAACAGTTGCATTTTGGAAAGTTCTGGGCTGTTACTAACTGAATACATATGCTGCTTAATCCGTACACATAAATTTTTACTTGACTGACCAACGTAAAAACGAGGGCAATCCTTACAAGGAATTTTGTAAATGATGTATTTGTTACGGGACTATTCTTAATTAGCATATCTTTAATGGTATTGTTATAAGAGAACACTACATTAACATTAAACGATTTAAATATTAATTTTATGGTTTCAAATCCACGAAAATAAGGTAAGGCATTTCTTTTTCATTAATAGCAACATTATAAAACTTTTTGTGAGCTTTTTGATAACATAAATCAATTAAATGAGGTGGGTAGCAGAGATCGTTTCCTATCTTTTTTATGTATTCTATTTTTTGGTCCAGATATTGTTGACTCGTGATACGCAAAGCGCGTAGGAACATAGAAGAAAAAATTGAAATTTTAATAATATTAAGATGGTGGCCAGAATAAAAATGTACATATGTTAAATTATTTGTGGGTTTTCTATAAATACTGAATTTGCATTGGAAAGATTCTCTATGTATTAATACATCTAGGAAAGGGATGACATTGTTATTTCAATTCTCCATTTCCCTGAACACTTCGGTCACCTCTCTTCGCAGGTCGTCGAGGCTTGGTATACCATCATAGTTCACTGTGCACGCTTCAACACGATCCTTTAAGATACTACCAATGTTTTCACACACATTAATGTCCGGGGAGCTACCTGGAAATTCACTTGACGAGAAGAAATCGATACCACTGTTTCAAAGCAGCTCCTGTGACTAAAGAGCCTTGAAACATGGTGCCTTATCATGCAAAAATGTGACTTCTTCAACAGATAACACATTTTCAGAATCTTTGAGGAAAGGAAATACTTCACCAGTAAGCACAGTTTTTCTGAAGTATTTGACATTCCAAGACTGTCTTTTTTCTTTGTTGATCCACATTAACCATTTGGCTGTGAAACAGAGAAAAATTCCCAAACATTTAGGAAATTTCCTAATTCAGCGATAGCACACGTCATTGCTGATATCATCCAGCTTTAAAGTCCAAATGATGTCATTTTTATGATTTGGCTTCCTGACTGTGTAAATGAAGAATTCATCAGATGCGGCAACATGGAGAAAGTCAGCTTCATCCAAATGAAACGAACCACAAAACCATGCACTGTCTTCTCTCTGTTGCTGAGTGATGTTGGGCTTGCTGATAACATGAAATGGCTTGATACCAGATTTTTTCAACTCAGGTATAAAGCACTATAAATTCTCTTCTTTCCCCTTTTTGTTTCTAGTTCAAGCGCCAATTTACGTAAAGACTTTCTTGGTCTACCCACTGACTCAGCTATGATGTCTTTTGACTCCTGAGAAAGGACTTCCGGCCTCTGAAGATTCTCACTCTTTTTGGAATGACAGTCATATGGATTTTTGCTCCAGTTTCTTTTAACAAAGGATTCATCTCTTTTAAGTATTTAGCTATCCAGGACGTGAAATGAAAGATGCGCCAGCATCCCTGACCGATCTGAAGGTTATAGCCCAGATTCGGTCAATTCATCTGATTTCCTCCGAGTCGTTAGCCATGGCTGTATCAAAAAAAAATTAAAAATAGCTTAAAAGAAACTTAAGATAATGTACTTGCCGATAGGCTATAGCAGAAAAACTTCATAACTTTCCATTTGTTCTGTGGAGAGGGCTTCTAACTTTGAAACACCCAGTATATATATATGTGTGCGTGTGTGCGTGTGTGTGTGTGTGTGTGTGTGTATATATATATATATACTGGTTGTTTCTCATTTTGTTTGATTAATTTGAGTATTTCATATGGATATATTTAATTTAACATGTGAATTAATTTGTATTTATTTAGATTTCTTTTCAAATTTTAAAAATATGTTAACAGTTTGAGTTTTACTTGAATAATTTAATTTCTTGGTTAATTACTTTTCTTAATCAAATTAATTTTGATTTAATTTTGTTTAATAATTAATTCAAGAATTAATTAAGCTTTTGTTGTTTTCAAGTATTAGCAAATTTCCCCTGAGATTGTGAATTTAGAAATAAATTTTTGTATTTAAAATTTTTATAATAGTGTTTTATTTATCATCAGTATCTCTATTTCATTAAGGTAGAAATATAGAGTGGTAATTGTGCTGTTTCCCCTCAAATTTACTGAGGTGAGTTAGAACCAGGGAAATACTTGGACTTTCGAAATTGTTGATGGAGTGATGTCCTTTAATTAAGATTACCTCATATATATATATAATATATATATATATATATTATATATATATATATATAGATATATATATATATATATATATAGATAATACATATATAATATATATATATATATATATTTATTATAATATATTTATATATATGTATATACATATAATATATATATATATATATATATATATATATATATATATATAAGATGCATGTATGTACAGGAGTGACAGATTGCTGGGGCTTCAAGTGACAGTAGGAAACTCTAAAATCCAAATCATTAATGTTTATATGCCATGGGGAAATAACAATAATTTTGATCATTACTGCATGATCCTGGAGGAGTTACACAGTATTATTCATGAGTCTCCTGCTGATCATATTTGTATAATCGGGGACCTTAATTCTCACCCCACAAAACAATTTTATAATGAACTTTTCTCGCTTCTGTCAAAATCATGCTCTCCAAATTAGCGATATAATGCTCCTCCCTCCCTCCTCCTATTCATATGTACATAATAGAGCGGACGCTATTACAACCTCCTGGCTGGACCACATCTCCAAAACTTCATGATTCTATTATGACCTGCAATATTCGCTATGATCTTGCAACGGGCTACGATCACATCCCATTACTGGTGTCATTCAGAACCCCATCCCTCCCTACCGTGAACCCCCTAACTGATCGCCCACCAGCGGTAAACTGGGATTTTAAAAACCAACAGAAAACCAGATACTTTTGGGCGACCACGGAAACCAGGTTGCGGTCAATAGTTCAACCGGCAGACGCCTTACTTTGTACTAACACAGATTGTAGAAATGACCACCACAGGAGGGATCTGAATGAATTCTATTCGAACATAATCTCTGCTATGCTTGCTTCGGGCAGGACTGCCTATAGATTTCGTGAAGGTAATTCTCGTAATATACCTGGATGGAACAACTTGGTTAAAGATCTGTATACATACTCACGAGAAATGTTTTTACTGTGGAGGCAAAATGGTAGTCCCAGGGAAGGGCACACAGCATTACTAATGAGACAGGCGAGAGCGCAGTTGAAACTTGCTCTTAAGCACTCCAGGTTAAATGAAATACAACTAAGAGCCGATGCAATGTCTAGAAACTTAGAATCTGGTGATTATCCTCGTCTTTGGAAAGATATCCAGTCCTTAAATCCCAAAACTAAAAAGCTATCACAGTTAGTAGGGGAAGCAGTCGGAGACAAAGCTATCGCAATTGTGTGGGGCGATCACTTCCACAATATCCTGAATTCCATAAATGATCAAGATTCCCGAAGGGATGTAGATAACCTCCTTACTGACAACATTCAATTTCATTTTGCAGACCGTATTACGCCAGGTAACATCAGCGATGCCATAAACAGCCTACCTAATAATAAATCGCCCGGCTGTCTTCCAGACTCCCTACTCTTAATTCACTTGATACCATTGATCAAAAACAAGCTAAAGGATGCAGCTGACCCTGGCAACTACCGGCCGATTGCAGTCACAACGATCGCATCGAAGATACTTGAGTCGGTTCTTCTAGTGAGACTTCTCCCCTTTCTGCACACCACTGACAACCAGTTCGGGTTTAAAGCAAACCACTCAACCGACACCTGCATCTACATACTGAAAGATTTGCTGAACTACTACCTATCATCAGCCTTTCCTGTTTTCCTTTGTTTTGTAGATGTGAGAAAAGCATTTGACAGAGTAAACTACCTGAAGCTCTTCTTGAAGCTGCATAAAAGGGGCATACCCCAGTATCTAATTGGCATTTTACATTGCTGGTTCTCCACACAGCAATTCTGTATCAAATGGGGTAACGTATTATCATGCACCTTCGGCTCCCTAAACGGGCTTCGGCAAGGGGGCATTCTCTCTCCATACCTGTTTAATACATACACAGATGCCTTGAATGTAAAACTGAACTCACTCCCAATGAAACAACTATAAACAACCTCTGTTATGCTGACGATATGGTTCTGATTTCCCCATCAGTGCAAGGTCTCCAACGACTCATCGACATTTGCCGCCAATATGCTGAGGAATTTGATATTATCTACAACGAAACCAAGACCCAGTGCATGTCGCTGCTCCCGAGATCGCTTAAGCATATTGCAGAACCATAAATTTTCCTCGGAAACTATCGGCTGGAATTTGTGCACGAATTTCCGTATTTGGGTCACACTATCACCGACGACCTAAAAGATACGGCAGATATTGAACAGAAGCGTCGTAAACTATGTGCAACTGGCAACATGATTGCAAGGAGGTTTGCCTACTGTCACCGAGACGTGAAACTGCTGCTCTTCCGCTCGTACTGCTACAGTATCTATGGCTGTTCCCTCTGGACGAACTATACCCGACAGACCATGAGACACATCACTTGTGCACAATGACATTCTGAGACGCCTCACAAACATTCCCCGCTACCACTCCGCCACACAGATGTTCGTAGAAAACCACCTGGACAATTTAAAAGTCATTGTTAGGCGAACAATGTCCAGTCTGGTAACCCGAGTGAGAAACAGCAACTCGCTGATACAAAGCACCCTAAGGAGTGAAGCAAGAACAAGATCTAAATTGTGGGAAAGATGAGAAAATGAGGTCTTTGTCCCTTAAAGGACCTAATCTCTGTATTGGCAAGATGTCATCTGCAGATTTTGTCATTATTACATTTATAGGTGATATTTTAATTTTTAATTATTACTGTGATTACTATCAAGTTAAGTATTTTTTACATTCAATTTTTGTATTTAACCCTCTGGACCTGACTACTGTAACCACCTAAGGTCTTTTGTTGAAATTTAAGTTATATAATATGTGCACTAATTGTTATAACTCTCAATGCATATCTTTTTTTTCTCACCAATATTATTACTGTTATTACCAGTATTATGATTACTAGCTTTTATGCTACCTCAGCTATTTTGTGGAGAAGTGCCGATTATTAATTTTCTTTTTTTTATCATGTCTCATGTATCTAGATTGTGAATGTTACTGTCTGTATTTTGTATACTCCATGTATATGCCCCTGAGCTGAAATAAAGCATATAATTATTATTATTACGTAATTTACTTGTGCTTGGCAGCCTCGGCCATTTTCTGTAAAAAGCGGGAGAACGGCAGGAAGAAAACGAAAGGAGGCAATGCAGACCGGAAACTCAGGGAGAGAGAGCCTGTTCTTGTGCCTGTTCCTTTTATGGAAATTGATGTTGCTGGATGGCAAAATGAGGAAATATATATATAATATATATATATGATATAATATATATATATATATATGTATATATATATATATAAAAATAATTATAGTATATATTTAATAGATATTATAATGTATATATAATATTATTATTACTATATATATATATATAGTATATTTATTTATATAATATATAGATACATATATATATATATGTATGTATTGTACCTCATTTTGCCCATCCAGCAACATCAATTTCAATAAAAGGAACAGGCACAAGAACATATATATATATATATATATATATAATATATATATATATATATATATATATATATATTTTAATATATATAGTATATATATATATATATATATATAATATATAGATAGATAGATAGATAGATAGATAGATAGATATATGGTATATATATATATATATATATATATATATATATATATATTTCCTCATTTTGCCATCAGCAACATCAATTTCAAATAAAACGAACAGGCACAAGAACAGACTCTCTCTCTCCCTGAGTTTCCGGTCTGCATTGCCTCCTTTCGTTTTCTTCCTGCCGTTCTTCTCCCGCTTTTTACAGAAAATTGCCGAGGCTGCCAAGCACAAGTAAATTACGTAATGAGTATTATATACATACATGCATCTTATATATAGTATATATAGAATATATATATATATATATATATATATACATACAGATATACATATTATATACACATTGTGTACAGATACAAAACGATTGAATATTCTAAAGGTAACAGTGATCCCTTATAAAACTTATCAATCATATAAGAAACCAGATTAAGTTTAATAACACAGGTGGGAGGTAATCTTAATTAAAGGACATCATTCCATCAACAATTTCGAAAGTCTAAGTATTTCCCTGATTCTAACTCACTTCAGAAAACTTGAGAGAAAACAGCACAATTACTACTCTATATTTCTACCTTAATGAATTAGAGATACTGATAATAAATAAAACACTATTATAAAAATTTTAAATACAAAAATTTATTTCTAAATTCACAATCTCAGGGGAAATTTGCTAATACTTGAAAACAACACAAGCTTAATTAATTCTTGAATTAATTATTAAACAAAATTACATCAAAATTAATTTTATTAAAAAACTAATTAATCAAGAAATTAAACTATTCAAGTAAAACTCAAACTGTTAAACAAATTTTTAAAATTTGAAAAGAAATCTAAATAAATACAAATTAATTCACATGTTAAATTAAATATATCCATATGAAATACTCAAATTAATCAAACAAAATGAGAATGTAAAATCACAAAAATATAGAAACATGTGAAAAGAAATAAAAAGTCACAAACACTAAACACACAGAGGACAAAACAGAAAAAAATTATAATCTGTGGGAAATAATGCAGTTTGATCTATCCACTGTAAACAGTTTTTAAGTGCAATTAAACCTTGTGAAACACAATATCCTCACCAATTGCAGTATTCAGTCTTAAAGGCCTGTTACGAATCTTCAATTAACACTTATAGGCACCATACAAAAGTAATAATGACACTGTCTGTTCAGATTCCACAACCAACTATGACGATATTAAGAAATTTAAAGAAAAGCTTATCAAATAGGGTGACCATTGTGAAAATATGTTACGTTACAGTAAAAGATCAAAGTCCTATGAGCAAGAAAGAGAGAAAGAGACCGCACGGTTCCTAGTCTTAGAATAGAATGATGCGCTCTATTGGCGCTATATGGGCATCAATGGGCAAATGCATTCGAGATGAAAACAGTCTCGTAACAACACGTAATTTTCCACTCCACACTAAACTACTTACGAGTCAGCAAGTCCTCTTTTGACAAATTGAATGAGATAATAGTTAATCTCCAATTATTAAAATATAATGAAATGACGTCAATTCATGGAAAGATTTCGAATGATCTGATGCAATACCGAGAGACTCTTACATGATTTCCTACGTGAATCTACAGCCCGGGTGCGTCCCAAACAGGATCGGTAGAATGATAAAAGATTACGCTAGCACATCTGTTTTCAAGTAGTGAACAACAGTGCTGTTCTCGCGGACAGAACTACGTCTCTCTTTCATATCTTATGCAAAGTTCTCTCTCTTCGCTCTAAGTTATGCTTTGTGAAGTCTGAACATATATCTAGGTTATTTCTAATATGGAATCTAAAATATAAATCATACACTTTGCAACATTATACACAATTACTGAGGGGAATTTATTGCAATACAAAAACAACAGTATAAGAATGTACATACATACATACATCATACATATATATACACATATATATATATATATATATATATATATATATATATATATATATATATATATCTGTGTGTGTGTGTGTAAATTAAAACTCGAGGGGCTGGGCAACGGGAGTATTGATTCTGACTTCAAACAAGACGAAGCCCACTCGAGTGCTTAATCACAAATAGAAAATAGAAGGTTGTCTGAGGGCCGGATAAAATTCAAGAGAAAATCATAAGGAAACTCTAAGGATTAAATTTACAGGGGATATATTTACATCTACCGTTAATCTGCTAATTCAGGGCGCCAACAAGGACTTCTCTGGGAAGGATTACTTGGAGCAAGGAACACGCTTTCAGGAACACCTGATTGCCACGGACAGCTTGGCGGACACTGACGTTCATTACAGCATCGCAATCACTAAATTAATGGGTACCAACAGTTGCATCCAACTCATATGATAATACCTTCACAACCTCATTATGTTAATTAACATACTCAAAGCCTTGTTGATGGATACCATCAGAAACTCATTCCTTGATTTATGGATAGCATCCCAAACTCTGCCTGTCTCATGAATAGTTCCACAACGCATTGTTCAAGGAAGCATCACAGTTTCCGCTTATGTTTTGACCAGCTCCACAAAGCACTGCCCTTATTCAAGGATAGTATGAATGCCTCACTGCCTTGTGATCACGGACAGCATCATATTGTGCCAATAGTACCATTTACTCACTTTCTGTGTTCACGGATAGCCCAACACGCATTTGACTGGATTCATAAGAGATAAATGAATTCATTGCCCACGTTCATGGATGGGATCACAAAACTATTTTTTTGTCAGTATGGTGTTTTTACGTTGCATGGAAGCAGTGGTTATTCAGCAACGGGACCAACGGCTTTACGTGACTTCCGAGACTGTACTTCTATCGCCAGAAATAAACCTCAACTCCTCACGCCACTGAGGCGCTCACAAACCTATTGACAATATTCGTGGTAACATCACAAAACCATTGCCAGTGTTCACGAGTAACATTGGGTAACGAACTCATTGTGTTCACTGGGTAACGAACTCATTGTCTGTGTCCATAGAATAACAAACTCATTGCCTGTATTCAGATTAATATGTAAACTCAAAATATTGGCGGATGGCATCAATACACGTACACTGCTTATGCTACGAGTAACCTAATAGTATCAAAACTAACCAACATACGTGACAATCTTAACTTACACCCCACTCAAAGTGTCAGACATCCCAGTTATTCTCTGCAAAAAATTTCCTCTCCTTAAAATTTTCACTTTCACTTAAAAAAAAAAAAATCGCTTTCCTGCTGTCTGTTAATAGGAGATGAAAGTTCTTAGTATGAGTTACTGACAAACTACATGAAACTTCATTCCATCCATTAACAGCAGAAATCCATCACTCTGAACATAATCACAGTATGGGGAAAATATTGCATCGTTTTGACGATTTTCAAGAAATTAGCAATTGGGTAAGCAAGCCTTATTATCGTAAATCATGCCAGGGTAAACATACCAGGGCAACTCCGGAAACTCTTATTAGACAACTCATCACTGGACAACTGGGTTATCTAGGACAACATATATATAGGACAACTCATAACCGGTATAAAGTCATAACTATTTAATTTTGAAAGAAAAATACAGTTAGAGATAAACATTAAAAGAAAAGCATTTTGTTGGAACATTGAGAAATAAAACCATTAAAACTGTCAATATAAAAAGAATTTACTAAAACTGAAACTTAGTGCAGATTATAGTCAGCTTTTAAGTGGAGATTATATGTCATAGCTTTTAATAAAGGCCTTTTCTTGCAAGGATCATATTTTCCAAGTCAAGTTATCGGTCGCTTGTTGCAATCTTTGTAAACTTCTTTTGAAGTTACTTGTCGCTCTAATTCCAATTCAATTTTATTTTTCTGTGTCAAACTCGACTCCAACTTTAGTGTATTCACTGATTTCCGATATTCGGATGTTGCATGAAATTGAATTTTGTAAGGCATTTTATGAAAACCAAGACTATTATTACTTCTATTCATGCCAGTTGAAGTCCTGAAATATTCCACATTTCAATTAGAAATACTGAAGCCAGACGTAGTCTTCTAGCGCCCCTTCCTCTTCCGGGTCCTATACAAGTCACTTCAAAATGAGACTCAAATTCTTGTGGGAAAACTATCTTCTTCGGACAGCAATGACATCACTCACTGGTAAAAAATCAAGTGCTGTAAAACACTTTAGTAGACGAAATATTTCATCTGTATTATATTGGACTTTATGACGTAGCTCGACAAGTTTTCGGTGGAGGTTTTGAGAAAAGTTAAAAATAAAACCAGTTACCTCTGTCGGTTAAACCTTGAAATAAGGCTATTCATGGGACCTTTTTCGGCTTCCATCATATTACCTTTTAGGCTGAATATCAGGGCGAAAACAACTGAGAAAACAATAGATAATTAGTTGCCGCTCGTTGGGTAACAGTGAGAAATCACTAAGAACATTCCAATTACCCATTTAAATGCCGATTGTATATAACCGGCAATATATATTTGTGGACTAGCTTGAAATGTACCATCGCCGGTTCAGTCACGAGTTTCAACAAGATCATCCAGTCCTGTTGATGAGGCGGAAATTGGCATTCTTTATTCATCTAATACGCCAGTATCATACTGCAAAAATGGTTCCCGATTCAAATTTACGTACAAAAACAGGATATCAAATCCATCTCATTCTTTTGGAATGGGGGATCCTTACCCTATTAATCACAATTCTCGCGGTCTCTTGTGATGACACGGCTTTAACTTTTATAGAACAAAGACAATTCTCTATTCCACTTTATTCACTTCAAGGCTGTGAAATTGCTCCCCTGTTGAAGATGCCTTCTAAAGGGTCCTCCTTGGCCATCGTCTGAACTCGCGCTCTGCAAATCTTTACTTCACATAGCCATCCTTATCTTGATTCATCTGCATTCTGTCTGAAAATAGATACGTAGTTATCATCCACAAGCTTATTAGCTCCTCTCCAAGATTTTATATAATATGGCATTGTGAAGGGTAAACATTTTAAATAGTTTGAAAAGTTAACAAGTGCAAAACCAACTGACTTGACAAGTACAAAATATAAAATAAATCAATTTGAGAGTCGTTTGCTAGACGAACAGTAGCTAACATGAACTTACAAAGTTCAAAGAATGATAGTCAGTAGTTAATTGAATACTGTTACGCCTATAGACTAAAAATCTGTATTTACTTTGTCAAATTTTAAAGTGGGTTACTTTTAAAGGTGAAAATATTTATACCTGTTATGAGTTGTCCTATATATCAGTTGTCCTAAATAACTGTTCGGCCACGAGTTGTCCCATACGAGTTTTTCGGGAAAGAGTTGTCCTGGTATCAGTTGCCCTAGAACCGTCGTAAATGACATTACATTTAGTTTCTTCCTATAACCCCTATAAGCAGAAAGTTTCGGTTGCGAGAAAGGAACTATTTAGTTCGAATCCTCTGAAAATTCTGTTAAGTCTAACAGTAACTTTACACTTAAATATTCAAATTCGGGCAAAACCTTTACGAATATTGACCAAAACTTTTGTGACTTAACCACAAACACTCCATTTTCAGAAGCTAAAATTCTGAAGCTAAAACAGCCAGATCCAGACCTGTAGCATAAATTTAATTGGTTTTAATGCTGAATATTGCCGTTTGATGGCATAAACATTCTTAATTTCCTCATACCTCAGAGGTAACTAACCACATTTAAACAACTTACTACTTACTTGTATTTACAAGAAACTACGCAATAAATTAAGTTAAGTATATACTTACCACCTGAAAGAAAGTCCGATTAGTTGGCATGTGCAAATCCACCCAAGAACCTGCATAGTAGGTCATACGACTTACTATGCAGAATATGGGGGCTCCCCCACCCCTACAAGGGTGCCACCCCTGAAGGGGTGGAGGATACGGTGTATCAAACTGTTTAAAAAACATATGGAAAATTTTTAAAATAAATTTACTACAACAAAATTTATGACAAATTAGAAAAACATTACAAAAATTAAAAGTAAATAAAAAATTACTTAAAACTAAAGTTAGCAGGAAAAAATACTTCCTACATACCTGATGCTAAAGAGATTAGCTTTACCTAGAGTGAAGCTTTACCGTTAAAACAGGAAGTCAAAATCAAACTTTTACCAAAAGCATCCTGGAAATGAAGGCTCTAGAGTCGTCCATAACTTTCTCCAAATCTTGTACATTTTGGGCGTTTACTCACGTCAAATTATGGGTAAAAGCCCACAGAAATAGTTATAATGACTGCGAAAGATTTTTACGAGACTAAGCACGCAGCAAAAATTCGAAAATCCCTAGAACAAATATACAACATTAGCAATAATACAGTAAAAGTTCAAGCGTTACCTTGCAGAAGCCCAGGGTTTATTAACTTAACCAACGAAGTGACAACAATCAGTCTATTCGCATGATGAAAAAAAAATTTTTTTAACTTCACAACAGAAACAATTACGCTACGATAAATTATGGAGGAATTGAATGCGCCACTCCTGAGGAAATAAAAGATTCCTTAGCAGACTCCTGTTAAACGCCTACCCCGCCCCGAACGATGTTACACAGTCGAATTAGGCCCGTAACCCAGTGTTGCCGTTGTATCCGCATAAAGTTTCCGCACGCGCTTAGTTACGCTTTTCAAGCGATGCTTGTTTACTTTTGGCCTTCTATACGAAAACAAAGAAAACGAAATTCTCACCTTACTCGGTAAATAAAATTATTTAATTTTCTAATTGTGAACAATGTTTCATCCGAGTCTGTCACTGATATGTGTAATATCTGAATCGATGTGGTCGTCACTATTTGACCATATAACTATGCACTGTTCCTCGGCATCATTATTAACATTTTGAGGCTGTGTGTCACATATAACACTATTGTCTTGCTCATGCTCAGTTTTTTTTTTTTCATGGTCAGCTTAGTCTGAAGATGAGTAATCTTCAGGAAAAAAGACTTTTAATAAGTAATCATGTGAATCATATGAATCCACTAATTCATTGTCGTCCTGAGTTTCACAAATTTCAACTTCAGTTTCTTCTTTGGAAAATAGCAGTTTTCTGGGGGGAAAAAATCTATATATAATCTCGCAATTTGCGGCCACTCATGTTTTCTTCATTTATAGGCCATCTGCTGTATATGGTCACTATAAGGTATCGAACGAGATAAAACAATGAAATCATATGCATGATAATGGATTGGCGATGTGGGAAGATAGAATACTTAATCCGCATAATTATGGTTGCCACTTGATCTTTACGAGATTTGCAGAGATGCAGGTATATATAATATTGGAAGTTTCATTGTCTATGAAACGTGAGCTCCAAAGATATATTTTTGAAACTCTGGACATTACCTATTCGTAGGATATGATGATCACGAACTTCGCACATAGGGATTTGAACGATTTATATCAATTTCGTTATACTTAAGGTACATTACTAAAATATGTATATATATATATATATATATATATATATATATATATATATATGTATGTATATATACGCATATATACGTATATATACATATATATATAACTAATATATATATATATATATATATATATATATATATTGTTACGAAGTGCCAAGTATCTGGTTGCTACGCTTACCATTCATTTATTGTTACCTCACAAAAGCCAGCCACCTGAACCCTCATCACAGGTATTAAACACTGAATACTCTAAAGGCAACAGTGATCCCTTATCAACTTACCAGTATTGCAGAAAATCAGACTAAGTTCATCAAAACAGGTGTGAAGTAATCTTGTAAGTAATTAAATTAATCAAAGGGCATCACTCCATCAACAACTTTAAAAGTCTAAGTATTTCACTGATTTCAGGAGTCTAAGTACTTCCCTGGTTCTAAGTCACTTCAAGTAAATTGAAGGAAAGCAAATCAATTACCACTCTATGATTCTACCTAACATAAATATAATCAAATACAAATATACTGGTTAGTAATGAAATACTTATAAAAATTTTAAATACAAAAATTCATTATGTAACTCAAAATGTATAAGTAAAATTCCCAATATCAGGGAAAATTACTGTTACTTGAAAACAAAGTAAAATTTAATTAATTCTTGAATCAAATAAGTAAAATTAAATAAAAAATTCAAGAAAATTAATTCAATTGAAATTCAAAAGTGTTAGGCAATAATTGAAAGTGTGAAATTAATTCACAAGTGCTAAACAATAATAAAACTTGAAAAGAATTCTAAGTATATGCAAATTAATTCACAAGTGTTAAATTTAATTAAATGTGCAATGATTAAGCAATGAAAATAACTAAGTCAATTAAATTGTGAATGTAAATGAAAAAATTAAAATAAAAAGGCACACTTCAATAAGAAAATGAACAGATACACAAAAAAATGAAACAAACACAAAAGTGTAAATGTTTTCACTCAAAACATTGTAACCATCAGTTTTTACCAAACCTTCGTAACCATCTGTTATTAGTTATTAGTTAACCACTGTTCCTATCAGTTATTAGTTTCTACCAAACCATCCATAACCATTAGATATTAGTTAACCACTGTTCCTATCAGTTATTAGTTAACCACAGTTCCTATCCGTTATTAGTTGGCAAACTAATAAAATATAACACTTTACCTTGGTATTCCAACTTCTTTCTTTGCTGCAGGCTTGTTTCACTTTACCAAAAACCAGGCGCCGTTACGAAACAATGTTTGTTCAGATTCCACAAAAAACATTAAATAACACTAAATAAACTCTAAGAAATATCAAATGTAAAATTCTCAAGTTACGAGTGACCAGTTTATAGTACGAAATTGTTACGTTACTTTAAGATCAAAAGTGCTATGCGATGGAGAGAGAGAGGGAGAGAGAGAGAGCGAGAGAGAGAGAGATCTGAACGCCTCGCAGTTCTAAGATATAATGAATCTCTCTTCCTCACAGAAACTGGACAGAGTAGATGACACAAAACGTTTTTGGGCAATAACTCTTCCAGAAGCTTCGAAATCTTACACAACTTTCATACAAAAATGTGTAACCTGCACGTGGCGTTGACAAAGACATACACGTATGAGACCAGTCTGTTAAAAAAAAAAAAAGATATGTATTCGTCTCGATAGACCGAAGCAGAAGGCCTTATCTCATTTGATGACAGATTCCCAAAACACATTGAAGATTTGAGCTCGCTTATCAAACGTGTTGACAGATTAGGAAAGCAAACGGATCTCGGAGACCCTCTAATCTCAAAGTGTTGATATAATAGGGGAACAATTGTAGTTTCGAACGGACAAAGAAAATCTCTCTCTTTTTACTTTCTACGTTATATATATATATATTCTTTTACAATATGTTATGCAAAATCTGAACACATTTAAAACATCCTATCTCTAAGCCATCTAGGAATCTGAAAAAATGTTGCAAAATTCAATTCTAACATTTGATACAGTCACAGAGGAGATATATGCATTTTGAAAGTAACAATATATAATATACCTCCCCCAGAGATTTTTTATCACTGTGTTGAATCCAACGATTCGCAACGAGATAAATAATCAGCAACTACATTGTTTTTGCCACTAATGTGCTGCACTCTTAAGTTATACTGTTGCAGGCACAAAGACCACCTGGTCAGTCTTTGATTATGGTTTTTCATTCTCTGGATAAATGATAGTGGTATTGTGATCAGACACATAAATTTCTTCATTCCTAGGTCTATTCACATACACTTCAAATTTTTTCAATGCGGTGATTAAGGCTAAAGTTTCCTTCTCGATTGTCGATTATACTTTCTGATGTTTTTTCAGTTTTATAGACATGAAGCACACAGGATGGTAGATATTATTTTTATCTTCTTGAAGTAGAACAGCTCCAACGCCACAGTCTGACTCATCAACTTGTATCACAAATTTCTTGTCGAAATCTGGAGCTTGCAGTACTGGTCTTGAAGTTAAAATGGCTTTTACCTTCTTAATGAATTCTTGACACTCTGGAGTCCACACAAACTTAGCTTTGGGACTAGTTAAGTCTGTCAAGGGAGCTACTATGGCTGAGAAATTTGGGCAGAAACGACAATAGAATCCAGCCATGCCTAAAAATCTCTGTAGCTGTTTCTTGGTAGTAGGTGGGGGTAGCCTTACAGATACCTTCTACATTAGCATTTACTGGAGCAAGAAGGCCTTTTCCAACTTCAAACCCAAGATACTGTACAGTTGCCTTGCCAAACTCACTCTTCTCTAGGTTCACTGTTAATCCTGCTTCTTGTAGTTTCTTGAAAACTTTCCTCAGAATCTTTAGATGTTCTTCCCACGTTGTAGAGTAAATCACGATGTCATCTAGGCAATAACACCTTACCTACTTCTTTATCGATCCTAGCAGTTGATCCATCACTCATTGAAATGTTGCGGGTGCATTCATCAGACCAAACGGCAGAACAGTATACTGATACAGTCAAAAAGGAGTAATAAAAGCTGACAGCAACTTGGCATTCTCATCTAAGGGAATTTGATAATATCCTTTCAACAAGTCTATCTTGGAAACAAACTTGGCTTGCCCAATATTATCAAATAACTGATCTATAAGAGGCAGAGGATAATTATCAGCCACACTGATAGAATTCAGTTTCCTATAATCAGTACCCATCCTAAATGAACCATCTGGTTTCTTCACTAACACACATGGAGAACTGAAGTGACTTGAACTGGGTTCTGCTAATCCAGTTTGCAGCAAATACTCAACTTCCTTCTTCAAAACATCTCGATGATACGGTGATAAGCGATAGGCTCTTTGCTTGAAAGGTCTTCCATCTTTTTGAATCTTGATTTCATGCTTGGTCAGATCAGTACGTCTAGGCACATCTGAAAAAATTTCTGGAAAACTTCTAATTACTTCACTTAAGTCTTCACCTTGTTCAACACTCAGATGTTTCAGTTTATCCTCCAAACTTTCCAAAATTGAAGAATTATTCATCTTGCTTGCAGCTCCCAATTCGTAGCCATCATCGTCTTCTGTAGATAAAGTTGTTTGGTTACTGACACAGTTTCAGTTTTAGTTTCTGAGAAATAAGGTTTCAAGAGGTTCACATGTATCTTCCTTTGTCTTCTTCTTCTTTCTGGTGTTTCAATCACATAAGTTCTGTCACTTAACTTCTGAATTATCTTGTAAGGACCTTGAAATTTATTAGTGAGGGGAAATCTCTTGACAGGTAAGAACACTAACACTTGTTGACCAACACTAAAACTTCTGTTAGCTTAGTCTTAGCATCAAATCTCTTTTACCTTTTTTTCTTTTCTCTTGACTCATTTTCAAGTTTTCTAAAGAGAAATTTTCTAATCTCTTTTAACCTTTTCCTTAAGTTCTTCACATACTCTCCTTGGCTTTCCTCTTGATTTTCTTCCCAATTTTCTGCAAGAATCTTCAACTTTCCTCTAACTTCTCTTCCAAAAATCATCTCATTGGGTGAACATCCCATACTTTCTTGATAAGCACTCCTAACTTCAAACAACATTAAAGGTAAACCAACATCCCATTCTCTTCCTGACTCAGAACAATACTTTGTCAGCATACTTTTCAATGCTGGTGAAACCTTTCCAAGGCACCTTGAGTCTCTGGATGATAGGCAGTGGATAACTGTTGTTTCACTCATAACAAATTCATCACATCCTGGAATAACTTTGAAGTAAAGTTTGTTTCTCTGTCACTTTGTACTATTTCTGGTATTCCAAACTTTGAGAAAAACTCCACAAGTTTTTCAGCAACTATCTTGGCAGATATGTTTCTAACAGGGATTGCTTCTGGATATCTTGTCACAGGACACATTAATGTTAACAAATACTCATTTCCTTTCTTTGTCTTCGGCAGTGCTCCAACCATGTCTATAATCACTTTGCTAAAGGGTTCTCCTCTAACTTCTATAGTAGTGGGGGGGGGCTTTCTTGATGGTTTCATTCAGTTTTCCAGCTATCTGGCAGGTATGACACTCACGACAAAACCAGGCCAGAAAAAATATTTCATGATCTTCTCCACAGTCTTCCTGATTCCCATATGTCCAGACTCATGAGCTACTGCAACCACTTGCTTTCTCAATGGATATGGAATCAAAATTTGATGATATTCGCCCCATACAGCATCTTCTGGTATATCTGTAGGTCTATACTTCCTCATCAGTAAACCTTCCTTCAGATAGTAACAGGTAGTAGTTTGTTGCATCTCTTCTCGATCAACAACTCTGAAGAACAAATCAGTTAACAATGTATCCTTCTTCTGCAAGTCCATCAGCTTCTCTCTTGTCACTTGACCAACTTCAAGGGTTGAATTCTCAATATCTAGTAACTCAGCTACTGTAGTTCACTACTGTCTTCAGGTACACTTTGACTACTCAGAGTCTCTTCAGGAACATCAGGTTCTTCTTTTTCGTCGCCGTCGTCGTTTTCTTCATCTTCTTGGGAAATCTCTTCTAGGTCAGCACTATGGGAAACTTCACTTCCCTGGAATAATTCTTCTAAGCACAAAGATCCTTCACTTGATCCTTCTTGGGTGTGTTAATCCTCAGTTTCTTCACTTACAGTCATAGTGCTCTTCATACTTCTGGTAGTTACACAACTAGGAAACAGGTGGGGGTTATTCTTCTCCAACTCTACCGTAGGAACTAATCCTCAATGGGTTTTTTTGTCTGTCTACAGAACAAGGAATAAATGGACACCCACCAACTTCATTCCCCAAACAGAACATGTACACCTTCCACAGCCAGTGAGTCCTTTACAGCAAAATCAACATTCCCTGTCACCAATTCACATGACAGGTGTAAGCGGCATATAAGAGTTACTTCCTCTCCTCCTATACCCTTCAAAATAACTAAATCTCCTGTGAGTCTCTTCTCCAACAGAGGGTGAGAATCACGTACTACCACACTATGGTTACTCCCTGTATCATGTAATATCTTGACTGGTACCTGCACACTTCCTTCTTGAGTTGACAGCATACCCTCATAGATATATGGCTTAAAAGCCTCCACACTGCTAAGCCACTCACTGCTTGAGGTAACATTTCCACTGGTTGCTAAATATTCAGCTTGTTTAGTTTCATACTTCTCTGGAGTATGATTCTTTCCCACACTGCTCTTCGTAGTTTATTTCACCTGGTCACCTCTCACAACTTGACCAACTGGCTTTGACTGCTGTTGATTCCAGTAACACTCTTGACTGTAGTGTCCTACTCTTCCACACTTGAAACAGACAACATTAGGTTTCTGTAACTGTCTTGAAAAACTGGATGAGGATTTCACATTAGCTTGCTGAGTTGTATTACCTTGTGTACTCTTGGTAGTATCACTTGTAGGTTTCCCATTAAATTTGTTCCTGTTATTTGGGTAAGACTTAAAACCTGGGCATTGTTGACTCTGGTACTTGACATTGTAATTACGTTTACTACTGATCATATTGTAATCTTCACTCAGTGTAGCAGCTTTGTCAAGTTTCTTCACCTCTCTCTCTCTTAAATAGGCTCTTATATGTTCAGGAATTCCCTTGAGATATTGTTCAAGAACAAGTAACTCTTCTAACTCATCAAAAGTTTTGACTTTAGCAGCTTCTATCCAACGTTTGAAACACCTCACTTTGCAAAGCATAATCTAAGAATGTTCCCTCTCATCTTTTTCTTAATTTCTGAATCTTTCATTGTAGTACTCTGGGGTCATCTGGTAAACTTGTAACACACTGTGTTTAAGTACCTTGTAGTCTTTACACTGATCAGCTTTACCAATCAAGACACTTTGTAGCAAAACTGACCATTTATCCTCTGGCCATCCCATACCTGAAGCCACTTTCTCAAAGTGATCAAAAAACTCATCTGGAGCTTCTTCAGTAAACCTAGAGATTAACTTCTGTACTTTCACTACATCAAATACAGGGTCTTGATTACCTTGGTTAGGGTTAGACGGTGTTACAGGTAATGTGGATCTGGCTTTTATTAATTCCATTTCCCTTTCATGTCTTGCGATTTCTCTTTCCTCTTCTGCTGCTTTTTCTTCTTCTCTTTCTCTTCTTTCTTGTTTTCCCCTGTCTATTCTTTCTCTTTCAGCTTGCATTCTCTCTCTCTCAGCATGCATTTTTAGCTTAATCAAATCCTCTTCTGCTTCAATGCGTCTAAGCTCTAACTCTGCATCACTTTTCTCTTTCTTTTCTGCTTGTTTATTTATGAGATCAGCACGTGCTACATTCAACAACTCTTGAGCCAATTCTAACTCATCTTCATCAGTTATTCTACCAGAGTTTATCAATGATTCCATAGCAATACATCTTATTTGTGCCTTTACCATACTAGTAGACACATAACCACCACATGCCACTGCTAAAGCGCTCAACTGTGCCTTAGTCAGAGTGGTTTCAGATAAAACTTGGATGGAAGGGGCCGCTAAAAATTCCTGAACCTTGAACTGAGCCATTTTCCTCTACGTTATCAACTTACAATTCAATACATTAAATGTAAAACAAAACCTATATGGTCACTCTCCTAACAAAATATATCCCTAACACCACCAGTATATACTAGAGTGATAATGAAATCTGCTTTCCCTGGTCTCTGGGCACCATTAATACAAAAGCCAGACACCTGAACCCTCATCACAGGTATTAAACGACTGAATACTCTAAAGGCAACAGTGATCCCTTTGCAACTTACCAGTATTGCAGAAAATCAGACTAAGTTCATCAAAACAGGTGTGAGGTAATCTTGTAAGTAATTAAGTTAATCAAAGGGCATCACTCCATCAACAACTTTGAAGGAAAGCAAATCAATTACCCCTCTATGATTCTACCTAACATAAATATAATCAAATGCAAATATACTGGTTAGAAATGAAATACTTATAAAAATTTTAAATACAAAAATTTATTATGAAACTCAAAATTTATAAGTAAAATTCACAATATCAGGGAAAATTGCTGTTACTTGAAAACAAAGTAAAGTTTAATTAATTCTTGAATCAAATAAGTAAAATTAAATAAAAATTAATTTATCAAAAAATTCAAGAAAATTAATTCTATTGAAATTCAAAAGTGTTAGGCAATAATTGAAAATTTGAAATTAATTCACAAGTGCTAAACAATAATAAAACTTGAGAAAAGAATTCTAAGTAAATGCAAATTAATTCACAAGTGTTAAATTTAATTAAATGTCCAATGATTAAGCAATGAAAATAAGTAAGTCAATTAAATTGTGAATGCAAATGAAAATACAGTGGTACCTCGAGATATGAAAGGCTCAACTTACGAAAAACACGAGATACGAAAGCCAATACGAAAGATTTAATGGCTCTACATACGAAAAGTTTCCAAGATACGAATGGTTTCTGAAAGTCCGAGATTCGCAAGGATAACAGTTTGGAAAATCGCACCGCGCGCCGCCATCTTAGTACTAGTAGACTCGCCACCATCCTCCTGCTCTCCCATTGGTTCCTGATGCTAGTCGCGGCCACGAAATCCTTCTCTCCTATTGGCCAGCATCCCTCCCATCATGCATCTACTATGTACACGTGGTGGCATGGCTCGGCTACTCGGTACCAGCATTGATATGTACGTATTTAAAAAAAAAAGTGACCAAGATCTCTCACATGGGATAAGTGATCAAGGTCTCTCTCATGGGATAACTGGAAACTTTGCAAGGTTGGTAGAATCTCCACTCCCTGCTGAACAGAGGGTGTAGACCAATCATTTACAACATGCATACCAGTAGTACGTATAGTCAAGGCACTTCAGTTTATGTTGAAAGGTCAGCAGCCGCATTCAGTACCCAAATCAGTTATTCAGAGAGAGCATTTTGGTTGAACAGGGTTTTGATGTACACAGGGCCAACAGAGTCATGAGGTGCAAAAAAAGAACCAAGTGATAAAAAAAACAGAAAGTTGAAATTCTGTAAAAAAAAAAAAAAAAAAAAAAAAAAAAAAAAAAAACAAAAAAAAAAAAAAAAAAAAAAAAAAAAAAAAAAAAAAAACCTACGCAAAGTAAAAAAAAAAAGTTAAAATAAAAAAAAAGAAAAAAAAACGGCAGAAATTAAAGCCGCTTTTCATAAAGTGCAATCGTTTGTAGAAGACCCCCCAACAAAAAGGCTCACACAGGAACATTGTGAAAAGTAGGCAGAAGCCATCTTCCTTAGATAGCTACGTATGTAGTACGTACGTATATTTTTTAAAGTGTACGTACGTACATATGTACAAAAGAAAAAAAAACGCAGAAAATTAAAGCCGCTTTTCATAAAGTGCAACTCATTTGTAGAAGAAAAACACACCCCCCCTGAAAAGGCTCACACATGGAACATTGTGAAAGTAAGCAGAACAAGCGTCTGCCTGGATAGTTACGTATGTACGTCGCCAATCGCTCGTTAAAGGTAAGCGTTCCACTTTTTACGTCCCCACGACTACAGTAACTATTTCTTGTTAGCATGTACACTAATATACACTTTATTTACAGTTATAGTTTTTTGCATTTTTTTTATTAATTTAGGTTATTGAATGGTCCAAATTGTTGTAGTATTTCATTGTTTATAGGTCAATTTAGCTTTATTATGAAATTTACTGGGGTGTTTTTGGAGGGCTTGGAACGGATTAGCCATTTTACATGTAAAATGTGGTCCAAGATACGAAAACCTCATGATACGAAGGGCCCCTTGGAACGGATTAATTTCATATCTCGAGGTACTACTGTATAAAATAAAAAGGCACACTTCAATAAGAAAATGAACATACACAAAAAAAAAAATGAAACAAACACAAAACACAAAAATTTGCAATGTGTAAAAGTGTAAATGTTTTCACTCAAAACATTGTAACCATCAGTTTTTACCAAACCTTCGTAACCATCTGTTATTAGTTATTAGTTAACCACTGTTCCTATCAGTTATTAGTTTCATACCAAACCATTATAACCATTAGATATTAGTTAACCACTGTTCCTATCAGTTATTAGTTAACCACAGTTCCTATGTGTTATTAGTTGCAACTAATAAAAATATAACACACTTTACCTTGGTATAACAACTTCTTTCTTTGCTGCAGGCTGATTTCACTTTACCAAAAACCAGGTGCCGTTACGAATCAATGTTTGTTCAGATTCCACAAAAAACACTAAATAACACTAAATAAACTCTAAAAAATATCAAATATGAAATTCTCAAGTTACGAGTGACCAGTTTATAGTACGAAATTGTTACGTTACTTTAAGATCAAAAGTGCTATGCGATGGAGAGAGAGAGGGAGAGAGAGAGAGAGAGAGCGAGAGAGAGAGATCTGAACGCCTCGCAGTTCTAGATATAATGAATCTCTCTTCCTTATGGAACTGGACAGGGCAGATGACACAAATGTTTTTGGGCAATAACTCTTCCAGAAGCTTCAAAATCTTACACAACTTTCATACAAAAATGTGTAACCCTGCACGGGGCTTTGACAAAGACATATACGTATGAGAAAATATATATATATATATAATATATATATATATTATATATATATACATATATATTATATATTATATATATATACATTATATATTATATATATATATATATATATATATATATACATATATATATATATATATTATTATAGATATATTATATAATATTATATAAATATATATAATGACCTGATCGCGGTCATTTGTCGGTTTGCGATATGAAGGATAAAACAGGAGAGAGATAAGTTCACGCATGCAACGGAGGTCATGCAAAAATAATAATCGAGGGAACGTTTAACACAGGTGTATTCTTCTTAGCTACATAGGTGGCCTTTAACTGTAAATATTACGTTAACTATGCTAGTGCACAAACGGACGGCAGGTTAGACTGTTATTGACACTCATGGTGACACACGCCTTTGTGTGGCGGCCGACAGGAAAACGACTGCAGCACCGGGCACTTGTGTCGACCCAATCTGTACTGTGTGGGACCCGCTAAAGAATTGATTTCACCGATGGTGCGGCCTCTGTTTCAAATACTCCCTTCACACAGCATCGTTATGCAAGAAGTTGATTGGTTATTCTGGCTCCTTAGACACAAGGGGCCAATCACGAAGGGATAAAGAGATGCGTGGCACTCTTTTGAACTGCCAAAGCCACGCCAACTTGTAACGTCTTTGGCGGTTGACTTGTTTTGTTACACATACACCCAGTATCACTTATAACGGTTTCACGGGACTTCAGACTATCACGGAAAAGGCATATTCAAAACTGTATTGAATCAGCTCATCACTCCCTCCCCAGTTCTTGCTTCCCGCAAGACATACACTGATCTTTTGATTTGCGCATTATTGTTCTTCTTTGACTGTCACACTGCCTTTGAGTGCCATACCACCTTTAAGTGTCATACCATCCAATTTGTGCAAAATCTTTGAGTGGCAGCCGACGGGAAAAGGACTGCAGCACTGGGCACTTGTGTCGACCCAATCTGTACTGTGTGGGACGCGCTAACGAACTGATTTCACCGATGGTGCGGCCTCTGTTTCAAATACCCCCTTCACACAGCATCGTTATGCAAGAAGCTGATTGGTTATTCTGGCTCCTTAGACACAAGGGGCCAATCACGAGGGGATAAAGAGATGCGTGGCACTCTTTTGAACTGCCAAAGCCAAGCCAACTTGTAACGTCTTTGGCGGTTGACTTGTTTTGTTACACACACTCGTATCACTTATAACGGTTTCAGGGGACTTCAGACTATCACGGAAAAGTCATATTCAAAACTGTATTGAATCAGCTCATATATATATATATATTATATATATATATATATTATATACATATACATATATTTGTATAAATAACACATATATACAAAAATACATATACACACATATATACGTATATATATGTATACTCTATATACATACATGTATATATATATATATATATATATATATCATATATTACATTCATACATATATATCTATATATACATATTTATATACATGCACTGTATATATATATACATACATACATATACATATACGTATATACGTATATACGTATATCATATATATATATATATATATATATATATATATATATATACATATGAGAAGTATTATTTTTTCTTTTTCTTATTTGTCCCAGGTATATTTACAGATAAGTTTGTAATAAGCATAACAGCATTTATGTATCAGTATATAACTCATTAAATCATATAAGAAATAATTTTATAATATATTAACAGACTGATGTACATTAATCATATCACCGTCATATTCTGATAAGATTCTTATCTTTTATAATATTGTGTTTGAATGAGAAATTGTTTAAAAGTGAAAAAATATTGCAATTTGTATATGATAAATTTACATGAATGCGCCATGAAGAAATTGCTGCTGAAAATGCAGATGTGGAATCCGCATCGGCATACAAACTTGGATAGCTGACGAAAATTCCGCACTTCGGCAACACTGATTCCGAGGTGGAGGATCTTGTTTTGTTTCCACTTTCCCGGGTGACGTCACGCCTTGCCTCTAGCACGTCATCCATTCATTAAAAGAGACATGACTGATGTCCCATCAGACGTTAATGCATTATAGTTTTGGAGAGGACGTAATAAATATGTATCATTTAGTTAAAGTAAATCCTAAGTGCTTGGAAATCTTAGCATTATTTGGAAATGCAATTAGCACTGTCATCCATTGAAGACATGACTAAAGCACGTCAGATGTGAATGCATTATAATAGTTTTGATGGACATAATAAATATGTTTCACTTCGTAAAATAAATCCAAAGTGCGTAGAGCAATTCGTATTATTTGGAAATGCAATTCGCACCGACTACTAGAAATTGTTTGAAAAAATGTCCTGTATACAGATTTTTTTTTTTTTTTTTTTTTTTTAGCTTATGGTTTACCTAAATGAGAAACATCAACAATGAAATGTAAGGAAGGAAACTTAAACTCAAATGAGGATCGACGCTAACGAGTTGCAACAATATTATGAGGCAACCGAGAACAGACACTGATATAGGAGGAAATGTAAACTCAAATGAGAATCAACAATGATTGAGCGCAAAGAATTCGAAGGAATTTTAACTCAAATGTGAATCAACAGTCAATGAACCTATATGGCATTCTAATTCAAACAAGACTCAACAATGAGTGAATGGATAGAAATTCTGTAGCTTATGAGAATCACCACTGAGGAGATGGCATGAAACTGTAACCCAACGAGAATGAAAAATGAGGGAACACAAAGACATTCTGTCTCGAATGAGAATAAACAATATGTGAATGCCAAGACATTCTAATTCAAATAAGAATCAACTGTGGGTGAATGCAGAGACATTTTTTAAATTCAAATAAGAATCAACGGTGAGAGAATGCGTAGACATTTTAATTCAAATAAGAATCAACGGTGGGTGAATGCAAAGGCCTTTTAATTCAAATAAGAATCAACAGTGGGTGAATGCAGAGACATTCCAATTCAGTATCAGTTAACGTTCGTAGGGGATATAACGAATTTGTTTCATTTACTGGCTAATGAAAGGTGCATCAAGTGTACTTATTCTTTGGAAAAAGCTCTTATATAATTGCCCATACCATTCAGTGATTCTCAAACTGGGTGCCGTGGCACCCTGGGGTGCCATAGACAGCGCCTAGGGGTGCTGCAAAATTGTCATGAGTTTTGTCTTGTCTTAATGAACATTAGAAAAAAAAAATTTGCAAAAGACTTCATATACTTATCAGTGTAGGTAGGCAGTTACTGCCCAAACATATATATATATATAATATATATATATATATATATATATATATATATATATATATATATATATATATTACGCTTTTGATCGCCTCGTCTTCCAGTATCATTCATTTTAGTTATTTGCTAGAAGAGCAGCCATTTTTACCGCCACCTTTAAAGCATTGGGGAGATTGGCATGTCGGGTTTGGGGAAAGGGGAAAAATACCCGTTAACGAACTAGACCTAGTGTATAGGGTAAGAAGGCAGGTCGCAGGGGGTTATATAGGCTTCTTGGTGGGGCTTTAGGTACTCCTAGCTTTAGACCACTTTTCCCACAAATCTGCCGTAGGCAGTGTGTGATCCCAGGCCGCTTGGAAATGCCCTGATTCGTCCTCAGTCTACGCCAGCTTCTGTTATTGGGCAGGTGTGCTCGCCTCTGACTTGAAGTCAGCCCCTTTGTTTTGTCGTCACTAGTTGGAGCCCTCCTCAGACATCACGATACATGTGCAAGCCACTAAGGACTACAGGTACGTCTCGAAAGTGCAAAATCCAACCAGTCCTATTCCTTCAAGACGAATCTTACTATTTCCATTTTCAAATTTCCCTTTTATAACTCCTCTACTGAACGTCCTTTGTCCACCATCGTAGCAAGTGACCTGTGACCCTGTGACCTGTCCAAGATTAAGTCTTCATTGAACATTTCATTTAAGCACTAGAGTTCCTCCTCTTGTGTGTAATTAAAGATGAACACCCTCCATAGTCATTAGCTGAGACATTATGCAAGAAGTCTTTATTTTATGTTATGTGTAATTTGGGAATTCATTTCCAGATTGCCGAGTTCATTCTCCGTCTCCTCACAAGTGCTGGTATTACCTGAATTCATAAATTTGGAAACCAGGATTGCAGTAGATGTTGATTTCGGCCAGTTCTTCCACTTTGTGAAAGATAAGAGTATTCCAGACAGTACACAGTCTCCCCCACATGGCATACCTGCCTTTCCTTTATCTCAGGCCATTCAATGTTGCTTGTAAATAAATGTAAATTTGATTAATCCACTGAGTTTTCAATAGCGACCTTACATTCCCTTTAACAATTATCTAAGGTAAATCATAAACGGTCCATTTTCCCATATTTCCTCTTTTTTTCCCCTTACGTCTCGGGACACATGGCGGGCCCCGCCCGCCCGTCCCGGGACACATAGCGGGCCTCGCCTGCCCGTCCCAGTACACGTGGCGAGCACCGCCCACCGAATCCTGGAATGCGTGGCAGGCCACGCCCGCCCGTCCCGGGACGCATGGTGGGCCATGCCCCGCCCGTCCCGGGATGCGTGGCGGGCCATGCCCGCCCTTCCTGGGATGCTTGGCAGGCCTTGCCCGCCCGGCCCGGGACACGGGGCGGGCCTTGCCCGCCCGTCCTAGGACTCATGGCGGGCCATGCCTGCCCATCCTGGGACGTGTGGCGGGCCACACCCGCCCATCCTGGTACACTTGGCAGGCCTCGCCCGCCCGGCCCGGGACACTGGCGGGCCTCACCCGCCCGTCCCAGGACTCGTGGTGGGCCCACCCGCCCATCACAGGACACATGGCAAGCCCCGCCCGCCCGTCTCAGGACGCATGGCGGGCCCCGCCCTCCCATCCCGGGACGCGTGGCAGGCCTTGCCCGCCTGTCCCGTCATAGACAACACCTTTGCTTAGACTTAGAACCAGAATATGCCACTGACTCTTTCCAATTCTCCTTGGGCTTCTCTGAATCCTTTCAGTTCTCCTGGGGCTTCTCTGAATCCTTTCAGTTCTCCTGGGGCTTCTCTGAATCCTTTCAGTTCTCCTGGGGCTTCTCTGAATCCTTTCAGTTCTCCTGAGGCTTCTCTGAAATCCTATGCTTCTTCACCTGGCACTCCACAATCCTGTTTTTTCATTTTTTTTCCTCAACTTTCTTTCAATCAAATCTCCCATCCTCCTTTCCTTTTCAGGAATCAATAAAAAACTCTTAAGAAAACATTTTAGCATATTTATTTTCCTGCAACTTCAACATCGTTTTCAAGGATCAACAAAGCAAACTTATTAAAAATAAACATTAAACTTTCATACAACAAACATTGTCCTCAAATTTTTCACATCTCATCCATCTTTGTGAGGCCAGCGCCATTCCTTGGAGATCGCGCCATTCCTTGAAGACGAACAGCTGCTCCTTCAGCTTCCAGTTGTCTTTCTCCAGGCGTCTGTTTTTCCCCTGCAGGTTCTTCAGGTTGTAAACCAATTTCTCTTTCGCTCCTCGCAGCTGTCCAACCTCATCTTCCAGCTTTTCATTCCGTTTGCCCTGGACACCGGTCTTCCTCTCCAGCCACGATTTCCTTTCTCTAGAAGGCATGTCAGCTCCTTCCTCTTGAGTTTCACAGCCTCAACTTCACATTGGAGTCCACACTTTTCCTTCCTGAGGTCTTCCACTTCCTTCTGCAAGCGCTCGAACCTGACCTCGACGTCTTACCTGCCGGATTCGCGCTTTTCGGTCTTCCTTTTGTTCCTGGATGAGACTCGCCATCCGCGACGCTTCTTCGCTTTTTAACTGCGGGTCTTTCTCCTTCTGTCATACGAGTTCCTCCTGCCTCTCAACCTGGCTGTCTGCCTCTGCCAACCGCACTGTTAGTTCCCTTATCCTCTCACATAGGGCATCGTTTCTCTCCCCAATTTCCTTTGTCTTTTCCATCAGCTGCTGATTTTCATCTGTGATCTTGAGGATCTTGTCTTCCAGCTGCCGATTTTCCCTCTTTTCTTGGTCGTTCTCCCTCTTCAGGAACAACGTGTCAGCTTCGAGCGAGTAGGCCTTTTCTTGCTAGGCCTGCTGTTGCAACACCTCCTGAGTGATCTGGATCACCCGAGTGTGTTCTTCCCTTCCGCCCGCCTTCTGAATCTCTTCATTGTTGTCGAGCCTGTGTTGCAGCTGAAGAATTATCCTGTCCATGTTCACCTGCTGCTCTCTCTGGCACCGGATGGTGTCTTGCCAAGCCGCAATTCTCTCCTTCAGTTCCCTCTCCTTGGGCTGTTCAACTCCATCAACAGTAGTGAGGAAGAACCTCACCAGTGAAATGACTCCTCCTGCGTTAGACTTCTCTCCGTATTTCGAACAATATCTGGACTATTTTTCGTTGATTTTCTATATTCCACGAGAGATATTTCGATTTATCAAAATATAGCAGGAAATATTCTGAACATTTTTTTTTAACTCTGCCTTGTCTCTTGGTGTTATAAATTGCTGATATCTCTTTCTCACTCTCAGGGATTTTTTGCAGTACGTAGCTTCTTTGTCTGATATCTCTCTCTCTCTCTCTCTCTCTCTCTCTCTCTCTCTCTCTCTCCATGCGGTATTTTTTGTTAATCTTATCTGTTAAAATAAATTTGGGGATTTTCCTTTATTTACCTTTTTGTCTATAAGAAAAACAATACTACCTACAGGCGGGCAATTGCAACTTAGGGGAAAAATGGCCATTTTTCTAAGGCAAGTTTAATTTTTATTGAATTTTACAGGATACCTAATTAAAAGATACAATTCTAAACGAATTAGCCCGAAACATCAAGATATATATATATATATATAGATATATATAATTAACTACACAACCATAAACATTTTCAAAAACTATGCGTAAGTTTTAAGATTTTAAATGTATATCATATGGATACAAAGAAAAGATGAACTAAAATTTAATTATATTACATTTTGTCCTACATAAAAGTGAAAAAAGATATAAAGGAGTACAATTTTATTAGAACATAACTCGCGTTCGTAAACTGAAATGCAATATGAAAACAAAGTATAAAACACTAACATCCCTATTCCTATTTAAGGTGAAAATGACACTAGCCATGAATTAGCACGACTCGACGCGACGCGTTTGGTTTGAACGCAACCTTAGTAAGACGTTGCGTATATGTTCATATAATTTGCAGGCAGCTTTCTGAACTTTGGAAGTATTTGAGATTCCTTGTAACACATTAAAAATGGGATGTAAATATGCAATCCACAATTATCTTATAATTTGAGAACATAGAAATATTAAGAATTGTTTTGAATGAATGCGGTTCAGCGACCATTAATCACCTGGAATCTAAATTCAGTCCCAATTCAGTAACAGAACAAAAGTAAACATACCTTTGATTAACCACAAAGTCATTTTCCCAGGGAATCCCATGTATGTGCTGGAAATTCTTAAGGACAATTTTGTGACGGACGGTAAATTTGAATCACAGTAGTTTTAAAGAATGATGTATTCCAATAAAATATGCAGCACTCCTACAGTACTGTGTAACCAGGCTAGATCATCAAATTGTTTTAAAACTGAAAATTTGAATTCCATTTTCAAGTGTTCAGTCATTGACTAATTAATTATGACGTACACTACCGAGTGTTTCGAAATTAGAGCCCCCCCCCCCCAACTCCACAGAACAAATGGAAAGTTATGAAGTTTTCTGCTATAGGCTATCTCAAAGTACATTATCTTAAGTTTCTATTAAGTCGTTTTTCATTTTACATTTCTTGTATTTTCAGACTGAGTGACGGAGTTAGATACAGCCATGGATAACGACTTGTAGGAAATCAGATGGATTGACCGAATCCGGGCTATAACCTTCTGAGAGGCCAGGGATGCTGGCGCATCCTTCATTTCATGTTCCTGGATAGCTAAATACATTAAAAGAGATGAATCCTTTGTTAAAAGAAACTGAAACAAAAATCCATATGAGTGTCATCGCGAAAAGAGTGAGAATGTTGTAAGGGCTGAAGTCCTTTCTCAGGAGTCAAAAGACATCATAGCTGAGGCATTGGGTAGACCAAGAAAGTCTTTATGTAAATTGGAGCTTGAACTAGAAACAAAAATGGGAAAGAAGAGAAGTTATAGTGCTGTATATCATGAGTTGAAGAAATCTGGTATCAAGCCATTTCATGTTATCAGCAAGCCCAACATCACTCAGCAACAGAGAGAAGACAGTGCATGGTTTTGTGGTTCATTTCTTAAAGATTTGGATGAAGCTGACTTTCTCCATGTTGCCACATCAGATAAATTCTTCATTTACACAGTCAGAAAGCCAAATCATAAAAATGACATCATTTGGGCTGCAAAGTTGGATGATATCAGCGATGACGTCTGCTATCGCCAAGTTGTGAAATTTCCTGAATGTTTGGGAATTTTTTTCTGTTTCACAGCTGAACGGTTAATGTGGATCATCAAAGAAAAAGGACAGTCATGGAATGGTGAATACTTCTGAGAAACTGTGCTTACTGGTGGAGTATTTCCTTTCCTCAAAGATTCTGAAAATGTGTTATCTGTTGAAGAAATCACATTTTTGCATTATAAAGCACCATGTTTTAAGGCTCTTCAGACACAGGAGCTGCTTCAAAACAGTGGTATTGATTTCTTTTCGTCAAGTGAATTTCCAGGTAGCTCCCCTGACCTTAATGTGTGTGAAAACATTGGTAGTATCTTAAAGGATCGTGTTGAAGCGCGCACAGTGAACTATGATGGTATACCAAGCCTCAACGACCTGCGAAGAGATGTGACCAGTGCTCAGGGAAATGGAGTTTGAGTCTCAGCTTTTTTGCAATTTACTGAAATCATACCCTTCCAGAATGCAGGCTGTAGTACAGGCAGATGGAGGCCACACAAAATATCAAATACTCAAAGAGAAACATAAATAAATACCTGTTCTGAATTACTATTGTCTTTGTCCATATCAATTTTAGTTTATGCTGTAGAGGGGGGTGGGCCTTTAATTTCAAAACACCCTGTATATATGTTCATACAACCGAGTAACCTACCTATCATAGTGGATATCATTTCTATCGCTATGAAATGCACCCACCTACAATTTCAGTACCTGTTATTTAGTATAACACTGAACGGTCTTCTCTACCAGAGAGAGAGAAACGACAGTTACATTTGCTTTGAACTTGAGAGCACTTTTTTTTTTTACCTGGTGCGGTAGTTTTCATCAATTGAGACACAATAATCCATATATAAGATATTTAATTATCTAATTAATTTTGTCTTGAGACCACTAAACTAAACAAAAACAAGAAAATGCTGGCACATTTCATAATCATAAAAACTTGCATTGTTAAGAATTCAGAAGTCTGTAGAAATAGTTATGTAGGGAATATATTAGCTAGGAAAATCTACTAGTAGAGTTATGGTAGATGAAGGCGAAGGAGAGGTAGAGAGAGAGGTAGAAACTGAACGCAAAATAGGATGTTTGAAAAGTGAGACCCATAAAACCAACGCCTTAGACACAACAAAATGTGATGAGGCAAGTTGTAAGTGTTGAACCTTGACCCATCAAGTGGGTGGTTACGATGGATCACGGCACCCACTAGGATTCGCCCAAGGGTGGGACTGGAAACAGTAGGCATTCAAGTTCAACCAATTAAGAAGAAATAAGGTGTTCTGCAGTTGAAAAGAAGGAGGAGTCTGATTTATCCTTATTTTCGATTACTTATTGAAAACAAACTAATGATGACATATGACAGGGAAAAAGTTTTACTCTGTCCTGGGTCCTGAATCAAATATTGGTGCAAATACAATAGAAGCCCAACTTCTCACTGCATAAAGAAAACATAATTTCAGGTCTATTTTAAATGTATTATGATGTAAACAGATATTACTATAATAAATTCACATCACCGACGCTCCTAATTGGCTGTTGATAAGCCAATCACGGGGCTGGAAACTCAGTCTCTCTCAAGAGTTCACATAGCCAGGATGTATGTTCCACCTCTCATGAGGGATACGTTTTTCAAAAGCATCCTTCAGGAGAAGTAGAACATACATCCTGCCTATGTGAACGCTTCAGCCCTCTCATTGGCTTATCAACAGCCAATCAGGAGCGTCATAAGGGACTGGCCTAGACATCAAATGCACGGTTGATGTGAATTTACTATAGATTGAATAATGTGCACTACTAATTTTACTTTAACATAAATGTCATAGATGACATGATAATGGATTGGCGATCTGGGAAGCTTGAATACTTTAGTCCGCATAATTATGGTTCCCACTTGATCGTTATGAGTTTTGCAGAGATGCAGGTATACATAATATTAGAAGTTTCATTGTCTATGAAACGTGAGCTCCAAAGATATATTTTTGAATACACGAACTGTAAAAATTATTTCCCAATCCGGTAAAAGTACTCTTGCGATATACACTAGTGTATATCGCAAGAGTACTTTTTCTGGATTGGGAAATAATTGTTACAGTTCGTGTTTTTATGGCTTTAAAGCTAACTCTGTCATTACGTTGGTACACAGAGCATTTAAATATACGTCTGACTGGGCTGCTTTCCATAATGAAATTGAATACCTACTGAATGTTTTTACAGCTAACTCCTACCCAAAGCAATTTGTTCTTAATATTATTAATAAAATGGTTTCTAATTACGTATCTCCACCCTCTGCTAGTTTCAACGTACCTAAACTTAATATGTACGCATCAGTTCCCTTTATCCACACAGATAAACTGCGCTTGAATATAAAAAACATTATAGAAAAAAAATTAGGTTTCCTAAGACTAACCCTAATCCCTGTAAATCCAAAAGAGATAGGTAGCCTCTTCAATTACAAGGATAAGCTTCAAGATTTTATGTTGTCCAATGTAATCTATAAATGAATGCCCAATATGCCTTGGTACTTATATTGGCTCAACACGGAGATTGTTGCAAATCCGTTATTAAAGTCACATGGGACTCAGCTATAGGACGGGATCCAGGATATCGAATCCCGAACTCTCGAGTATTCGAACACATACCTCAAAATGCAAGATTCCTATAGAAAAAACACATTTTTCTATCCTTACCTCAACAACCCAAGCATCCTTTCTAACAACACTTGAGTCACTTTACATCAAACACCTATCACCTAATTTAAACAATTACGTCTCTGCCACTCCCTTTCGTTGGCCTGAAGTGTAGTTCGGTCGGTCCTCACGTTTCTAGTCATTCTGCTCTTGTTCTCTGAAACTGATAGGTAGTCTTTTAATATTTATAAGCTTCTGTCAATAATTCATATTTTGGGATTGTACCTTTTACTTTATTTTACTGGTTTTCAAAAGAATAAATTTTTATTCCAGACTGATGATGTGCAATGTATTTGAGCACGAAATGTCCTCTTTAATAAATTGATCATGTAAGCTGTTGTCTTGCTGGAACCCCTGTTGGAATATAGGATATATATATATATATATATATATATATATATATATATATATATATATATATATATATACATATATTTATATATGATACATACATACATACATATACATATATACCTATATATATATATATATATATATATATATATATATTATATATATATATATATAAGGATTCCAGGAGAAGATATCAAACAGCATTCAGCAGGGTCCAACAAACACATCAAAAAGGGCCATATTTATTAGCAAGAGACGTTTCGCACATTATCTATGTGCATCTTCAATCTGTAAGAACAACATAAAATACGTTAAAGTTTAAAAACATGATTTTTTATATAAAAAAGATTAAGTTAAGAAAAAAAAGTATTATACAAAATTAAAATTAATACAAATTAAAGGTATATAGTAAAAAAGGAACCAGTTCTCACCAAACCATCCAAAGGAGAAGGAGAAGAACGACATGACCAACACTTGACACCAACCTACAACTTCAGTTATGCAAGATAAAGAGGAGAAGCGGAAACGTTAGAATTCAAAGAAGGAACAAGCCGTTTGATGTATAAGGACTCAAGGGTAGTTAGGTAATTGCTGACTTGTTCCACCAATAATAGAGAAGTGCTTTTTATTTATTTCAATTTTGCATATGGAGGCATGATTCTTTATAATAGAAAATTCTGGTTTGCTTAATTTTTTACCCGTTCTAAAGCTGTATCCCACATGGCTACAGTATCTCATCTTCAGTAACCTACGGCTTGATCCAACATAAATACCGGGACATCCCGGGCACTTGAATTTATAAACAATGTTGGATCTCATGAAGGTCTGCAGTTTGTCTTTATAGCCGAAGAATACGCCAATCTTGAGTGGATTAATTGGAATTAAATGCAATTTAAGGCAGCCCAATTCATTTTCGATTATTTGTTTAAGTTTGGCAGAAAACTTGTCGTCAGAGATAAATGGGATAGTGGCATATACATTTTTCTTTAAGACATTATAAGAGGGCATCGGATTGGAGAAATCTTGCGACAGCAGTCTGTTAATGACTTTATATACAAGTTTTTCAGGATAGGAGTTCTGTAAGAAAAATTTAACTAAAAATAATATCTCATTGTGAAAGAGAGACCAACTCGAAGAGTAACGTAAAGCCCTGTAAACCAAAGTGTAAATAGAATTCAGTTTAAAGTTCTTAAAGCATGAACTGTAGAAATTGTTAGCAAGCCCAGTTATACATCAAACGGCTTGTTCCTTCTTTGAATTCTAACGTTTCCGCTTCTCCTCTTTACCTTGCATAACTGAAGTCGTAGGTTGGTGTCAAGTGTTGGTCATTCGTTCTTCTCCTTCTCCTTTGGATGGTTTGGTGAGAACTGGTTCCTTTTTTACTATATACCTTTTAATTTGTATTTTAATTTTAATTTTTGTATAATACTTTTTTTTTCTTAACTTAATCTTTTGTATATAAACAATCATGTTTTTTAAACTTTAACGTATTTTATGTTGTTCTTACAGATTGAAGATGCACATAGATAATGTGCGAAACGTCTCTTGCTAATAAATATGGCCCTTTTTTTGTGTGTTTGTTGGACCCTGCTGAATGCTGTTATATATATATATATATATATATATATATATATATATATATATATATATATATATATATACATATGAGAAGTATTATTTTTTCCTTTCTTATTTGTCCCAGGTATATTTACAGATAAGTTTGTAATAATCATAACGGCATTTATGTATCAGTATATAACTCATTAATCATATAGGAAATAATTTTATAATATATTAACAGATTTATGTACATTAATCATATCACCGTCATATTCTGATAAGAGTCTAATTGCAATTTGTATATGATAAATTTGCATGAATGCGCCATGAAGAAATTGCTGCTGAAAATGCAGATGTGGAATCCGCATCGCATACAATCTTGGATAGTTTGCACCGTAGATGTTTTTTTATTCCGCATATCAGACGAAAATTCCAAACGATGTTGTCATTTTCCAAGGACTCTAAAGTCTTAGTAGAATCTTGCTTCTTGGAACGTGACCTAAAGCGATCCATGGATATCCTTGAAATCTCCTCCCTTTCTCAAACACCAATAGACTACTCTTCTTGGTATACCCTGTCATATGACTTTTCAAGATCCAAAACCAACAAAACACACTAGTTAACTTCCATGTTTCCTTTCGAGATACTTCTATGGGACTTGTGTCTTATTATAAAAAGAACGTCCACTGTGTTCTTTCCCTTCATAAACCCAAACTCATTCCTCGTGTAATATATCGTATATAACTCTCAAACCTTCCTTCTTCTATTCTTTCTAGCATATCTTGAATCCATACATGCTCCAAAAGCTTTATTCCTCTGTAGTTCCCACAATATAACAAGTTTCCTTTTAGTTTATACATTTAAATCATCCAACTATTGTTCCGGTCCCTGGGCATTTCCTCTAAATCCCAGTTACATAAGGTCATTTGCAGCGTGCCTTCGACCCCTAGCTGCAACCACTTTCGTTCCTTTTACTGTACCTCATTTCATATTCTCTTTCTTACTGTCAACCCTCGCCTAACACTTGATTCATAGTGCAACTGCAAGGTTTTCCTCCTGTTGCACCTTTCAAACCTTT